>NW_017306664.1:236409-288671 GCF_000935625.1 Nanorana parkeri
TTGCATTGTAGAAGAAGCAGAGCTCGGGCCTAGTCTGGTCTTAACAAAGAACTTCTAGACTGGTCACTTTAGCCTGTTTCTAACACACTTCCTGTCCTAGGGTGACAACGTTCACTCAGCAGCGTTCTCACCCTAGGACATAACAATACAGAACCCCTCCCCTTCTCATCATCTTCAAGGCAGATAAACCATTGTAACCCTTAAAGTGTAGGTCTTCAGAGAAATTGCAAAGAAAGCCAGGGTGTCAGTGAGTACAGTTTACTACGCCATCAAAAGGCACTTGGAAACTGGAGGAATCTCTGTCAGGAAGAGGTCTGGCAGACCCAAATCCACAACAGAATCAGTTTCAGACAAGTTTCTGAAAGTCAACAGCTTACGTGGCAGGCAGCTTACAGGACAACAGCTTGATACTGATCGAAGTAATCGAGTCTCAGTTTCAGCTGTGAAGAGAAGACGTTGAGCTGCAGGTTTGACAGGATCGAGTGGCAGTAAGAAAGCCATTGCTAAGATAGCAAAATAAGAAAAAGAGGCTTGTCTGGGCCATGAAGCACCACCATAGGACTACTGAAGACTGGAAGAAGGTCTTATGGATAGACGATGAATCAAAATTTGTGATCTTCGGTTCATCACGCAGGGTTTTTGTACTCTGTCGAGTAGGCGAAAGTATGGTTCCTCGATGTGTGACACCAACTGTCAAACATGGAGGAGGAAGCGTGATGGTCTGGGGCTCTTTGGATCCAGAGTCAGCGACTTGAACCAAAACTACTACCACAGTATTTTGCAGCGCCATGCAATACCCTCTGGTGTACACATAGTTGGTCAGTGGTTTATCCTACAGGAAGATATTGACCGAAAACATACTTCCAGGCTGTGTTAGAACTACCTTAGAAGAAAAGAAATAGACAGTAGGCTACAAATCATGTAATGGCCAGCACAGTCTCCAGACTTAAACCCCATCGAGCAAGTTTGAGATGAACTGGACAGAAGGGTGAAAGCAAACCAACCTACAAGTGCAACACATTTGTGGGAACTTCTGCAACAGTGCTGGGAAGAACTTTCCAAACAATATTTGATTTCCATTGTAGAAAGAACGCCACAAATGTTTTTGGCTGTTATATCTGCAAAAGGTGGCTACTGATGAGTCAAAAATTTAGATTACATTCTAGAAGAGAACGATTCCATGATTTCTTTTGGATGTCCAATTGTTTATTTGTTCTATGCTTTATTTTCAGAGTACATCGAGACATTCAGCTGCGGAAAATTCAATAAAAAAATGAAAATTCAATGGAAAAATGGGTGTGTTCACTTAACTATAATTGCCCTTTTTAGATGTTATAAAAGCGCATTTTATTTTTTAGCTTTGAGTAACTAAGTTCCTGACAAATCATATAAAACACATTTGTACATGACACTCTTAGAAATATTTGAAATCAGTAAATGGGACTTAGGTATTAAATAAAGTATTCCTAAGTATAAACAGTGCTGTTTGCAGATGTTCCCATAATCTAGGACAGATGGCAACCTTGTCTGGCACTTAAGAGGCCAATTAAGTGGTTATGGATCATGTCTAATAAGAATTTATGTGGATTAGGTTAGGGAAAGGTCTGCTTATACAGTGCTGCATTGCATAAAAGGAGCCTTCTCTAAATCGACAGAGGAAAGCTGCACTGTCTGTATAGGCTTGGCAGTCATTTAGATATGGAAACATTACAAAATCCTTTAAATTTGACTAATAACTGTGGGATGTAGCCAGACTAGCACTACTAGGACTACTACTAATAATAAATGATTAAAGCACTTCATAACAAGTCAACAGTTTTACTAATAGGATTTCATATCTACAAAGCAATTTTATCATTTTTAAACTTGAAGATCTCCTTTGATGCCGTGTACTATAGTTCAGCCCTAGGGAATTGTGGAGCATTTTGAAAAGCTCAAGTAATAAAGGACTTTAAAAGATTTTAGGAATTTTGGGGTCAAATCGATGATTGTTTTTGATTGTAGTGAGTAAAATCAAATAAACCAAATTCTAACAATGAATGTGGTTTTTAATAGGGAAACTCCAATGAATGCAAAACTGAATGTCAAAATTAAACGTTTGTCAAGTCTGTGATGGCATTATTGAATGTTCTGACAAGATTTTTCATATGAATCTTGCTATCAAAATCTACCCGTTTATGGCCAGCTTAGACCTTTGTTCACACGGGTGTAAAGAACAGGTGTTGGTTTGGCATAATTGAACACTTTGGAAAGCCAATGTCTGTTGCGAATGGTCTTGTACACAATACATTTGTTCTTCCGAATGACTCAATTCAAGTCAATGACAGAGCACCCTATATGCGCCTTAAGCCTCCTGCACCCATGCACACTTAAAATTTAGGTGCATTTTACCAGTCGTAGAGCCACAGGTGCTGCTGCCCAGAGTCATCAATGGCTGTAGGTCGGTATATTCTTCTACTTTGAATACATCATGCAAATGAACATATGCCCTGAACTGAAACAGGGGCATACGTTCGTACACATCCTCAGAATGTATCAGCATATACAGTACCTGCTGTACAGCTATTGGTCTGGCACAAGTACAGGTGAGGTGCTGGATTCAAATATTCAAAAGAACGGTCAGTGATGTCCCACATACAAGGGAATCCAGGGTTGAAGATATATACAGATATACAGCCCAATGAGAGCGCCACACAAAACAGTATGAGAGTTCAAAAATGTTTAATAATAATAGAATGGATTCATAAGTTCTGTGATATCCTTTATGAACCCATTCTATTTTCTGGACTCTCGTACTGTCGTGTTTGGCGCTCTCATTGGACTATATATATGCGTACAGACATTGGTGGCTATGGGCATCTGTACAGTACTTATCACCAGTGGCCCATATCAGGAAATATGTCACAATCTTACATGTACGGTCCTCATGTGTTGGTGTTTATGAGGCCTTTGAAACCTGTAAGGTGTTTAGAAGCTTTTGCTTTTAATTAATTTCCTTAAAAAAAAATTTTTTAACAAGCTTCACAAACACCTCCTAAATGGGCACAAAATGCACAAAAAATATGCATAGGAATTTAATAAACATTTGAAAAACATAAATGATAAACTACAAAGAATGACAATAACCATGCTGAGGAAGCTGTGTTATGCTATATGATATTTGTCACACATGCACAAGTGGCAGCAGTAGATGTCATTGAAGAAGATGGCGTGTGCCTTATTGCAGGAGTCCTGGAGAGATGGCGAGCGAGACGCTGGAGCTGAGTCAGCCAGAGGCAGACATTCAAAGCTCTTTAGCTGAGTAAATGAGAGGACGTGGGAGGGCTCTCATTGGGCCCTGTGGTGATTGATTCCTCTAATGACAGGGCTTTGTGACTTTTCACCAGCAAGTAATAGATAGTTGAATGGGTTGAGGGAGAAGCTTGCTGTGCAAATAAATGACTAATGATTTGCAAGCAACCCCCTCGCCCACTCTAACTGATTCTTCTCCTCCCTCTATGACAGGACAATGCTACTGGTGCTATCCCTTAATACTCAGTCCCCATGTCATGCCTGCGTTATCTCCAGCACTCAGAGAAAGGGATTGCTTCAGTGACTGCTGGTGTTCCTTCATTCAGAGATAAAGCTATTTCCAGCCATTGAGAGATACAGATCCAGATTATTAAAGTATGATATTAACAGCACTCCCCACTTACGCTCCCGAAAAACATATATATTTTTTTATTCTAACAAATTGACTTTATACTCCCACCATCCTTCACATCCATCACTGTGCAATTTTTTCCGTAATTTTCCCTTAAGCCGCTATTACATGCTGTGAAGACATCTTACTGGTACTCAATAACCAAAGTCTTCCCTAGCCCACAGAGAAGAGCCGTGCTGCATACAGAATAACACGCCACTGAGGCTTACAGCAGAAAAAGAATTCAACGATGGGACCGCTATAGCAGATTTTGGATTATCTTCTGTCCGGGTGACAACTGAGACCTGGACAGAGAAAGTGAATCTCCACCACGAGGGCACAAACAGAAATAAAAGCCTGTCAGGGGTTTTAACACTTACATTTTCAATCCAAAATTCCCCCCTCCAAAATTCCAGCACTGACTGGCGGAACGGACGGGGGAGGGGGCGGGTACAGCTGGCTCTGCCTCTAGATAGGCAGAGCCAGCTGTCACTCACGCAGCTGGGCGGATCCAGACATAATTGTCGGGATCCGCTTCAGCTGCTGTAGCTCGTGGTATACTGCGGCGTCTCAGTATACTGAGCATAGGGTGACACAAACTAGCGTCCTCCCGTTACCCTAAGGAGAACTATGGGGAAAAGCCCTAACCCCATAGTTCTCCTTTAACAGGCCACGTAACAGACTGTAAAGTCTACATAATGCTACTCTGTTTAAGTAGACTGAGATACGTTTCTCATACTACAGGAATTGTGTAAAACATATTTTTGGCTGCCACACACTTTGTTCAGTGACGGTCCTAATGAAAGGCAGAAAAGGTTATATGCCAGCGTTTGTGTTCTGTAAAAGCATGATGTATCTGCTGTCAATAGACATCGGGTTTGTTAAAGTGAAAGTACAGGCTACATATGTACCCTATTTAACCTTCTGTAACGCTTGATTGATTTCTGTTACTTGACAGACACTTTTGTGAAAGCAGCTATCCTACAGAATTCAAAAGCAATGCAACTGTGGAATAGTTTTTTTCTTTAATAAAGTTTTTCTTTTTAAATTGGGAGTTTTATTGTGAGATTTGTAAATCAGCATTGAGAATGACAAAAGCAGGACTTTTATAGTAATACAAAGTAACCACTGCTAGTTCATGCATAAAAACACGCAGTGTAACATAAATATGAAAAATGGTCTCTCAAAGACCTCTTTCAGGCAGGCTTTAATGGCTCTCTACGAAGCAATTCATAATTACATCGTTTTTAAGGTTGAATAAAGACTCAGATCCATCCAGGTCAACCTATGCGTGCGTTTGTGTATGAGTCACTGAGAGTACCCCTGTATACCCTTCATGTTCATTGAGGTAGACATCTAGGTGTCTATACTCTTAGCTGATACCACTAACTGGGAAAAAGAGTTCCACATTTTACTGCTCTAAGGCTAGGTTCACACCAGATGCAGTGAGGGGGCATGGCGGCCCATTGAAGGGAATGGCACGGTAGCCACAACCTCCGGCTACAATGCGATCGGCTGCACGGGATCGCAAGGTACATTGTGCCAGCATTTTGATCGCACCGGACCGCAGGCACAATGTGCCTTGCGATCCCGTGCGGCCGATCGCATTGCGGCCATATGCGCGTCTACCGTGCTATTCACTTCAATGACCCGCCACGCCCCCTCCTGTCGCCCAAAAAAGTGAGCCGCCGCAATGCGATGCAGTGCGTTCTGGCCAGAACCGGGCCGGAACGCACTGCATCTGATGTGAACCTAGCCTGAAAATAAGAAAATAATCCCCTTCACACCTTGAGTGTAAACCTCTTTTCCTCCCATCTCAGGTGGTGGCATTTTCTCTCTCTGGTTGCATTTTGGAGGGCTGAAGAGCAGTGGCTGCCCAGTGTTCAGAAGGTGATATTGCCGGCTCCTGGGTGCTGTTTTTTTTTTTTACATCCCAAAGGGAAAATCTTATTGAAACACTGCACGCAGCCACATACGAGGTGTGCGCCATCTTACCTTTTAGGTGGGTGGCCGGGGGCAGTAAAAATGCGGTTTAACTGGTGGCTTTTACCGCCCGTCTGAATGGGCCCAAAAAGTCTGAGTTTCCCCAATAACCCCAGGATCCCCTTTCCTGCCACCCCCCAAATCCCATGGATACAACTCTGCTTGACCAGCACATGATGGATAGTGTGAAGATAGACCACAGCAAATCATATCCACCAAGTGTCCTCATGATCGATAGCAACTTGCAGGCAGATCTTTTAAAGCATTTGACAAAGAATACTTATTTTTATTGAAATAGTTGAGAGCAAATGATCAAAACATATTTTTCAGCCATTTTATGCAACTGGTATGTTTTTGACCTGGTGCCAAGTCAGCCTGGGAAGTACATGCGGGCCCTTGATGATGCCTGAACAAAGTTAGTGCTGTCCCTTTGGAGATAAAGTACCAGGACATGATCTTGGGATATTCTGCTCCTCTCTATTAGTAACAAACATCGCTCATACTTATTATGTTCTGATACTGGTAGATTAGCAAGCATGGTTATGTATTTTGAATGACGCATGTCATCTCCATGTATTTGGAACAAGGACATAGCTAACAACATGCAGTGACGAGCCTTGAAAATGCCTTTTTTCTCTTGTATTCCAATCTGCCCCGGTGTGATACCACACAATACTATATGCACTTCTTGTGGTATCACATTCCATAAACCACATCACACCCTCCACTCTAGCAGTCTATTTGTGAATTACATTTCCAAGAAAATGTACAGTGTACACAATGGTTTGACTAGCTCCATGGTTAATCTTTAAAAATACTTTACATTCTTTTTTAATGTTTTATAATGAAAGCAAGAGGTCATCCTCATATGAATTGTTATCAATTGGTGTATCGCAATTCTTTGTATAATTTGTAATTTTATACAGAGGGGGGAATTGATAGAAACTGGAGCAGTTGCCCATGGCAACCAATCAGCATCTCTCTTCAATTTGCTCAGTTAGGATTTGAAAATGAGAGATGGAAGCTGATTGGTTGCAGTGCAAATCTGCTCCAGATTTTGTCTGTTCCAATTTTGATAAAATCCCCCCAGTATGTACATGGGGGTAGCCATCTTTGCTTATTAAACATGTTTGCTGTACTATAGTGTTGCACTTTACTGCTCCTTCTCACATATCTTAATTTCAACAACTGTTGCAATATGAGTAATTTCACTGAGCCACTGGCAGCTTCCTGCTAAATAATGTACACATCTCTACATTTACTACAAGTAGGCAGTGACTCACAACTGCAAATACTTTAAAGAGGAACTCCAGTTATTTCAAACATTAACCCCTGCAGTGTGCTGACCCCCGCACTGCAAGGGTTAACTGCTCACTTTGGCCTAGGGACTGCAATACAGAAGATCCTCCATCCTACGGCAGTCAGCGCTCACCTCTTTCCCCCTCCGCTCTGGTTGTGGAATTGGCATCCTCACATCTAATACAGGTGAATGGACCTGCATTAGATGTGATGACATCAGCAGGGCTTAGACCGCCGGAGCCAAGGCAGAAGAGGCTGTGGTCTGGTCTAGCAGACAGGTGGGATCGAGGATCAGGTGAATATATTCATTTTTCTTTTGAGCCCCCTACATGAAAGATATTTTTTTCAAGTAAGCATTGATTGAGTTATCAAAAACAACTCTATTATGTACTCCTGTTACACTTCTGATGTTATAACAGGATAGTATATGCTGGGACTTTAGAAGTCATAACAGGATGGTATATGCTGGGACTTTAGAAGTCCTTTCACCATCTACATGCAATGCAATGTATTAGGGTCAGTTCACACCAGCAAGTCGCGCTGAACGCGCAGCCACTGGTGTGCACTGCCAGGTACAGTGTGATGCACTGATTCCAGGCGCATTACGCTGTTTACTTTTGTTTTTGTTACACATGCTACGTCACATTACGCTGTGCTAAGCAAAAAGTACTGCAAGCTGTATTTGTATAAGCACACATCACCACAACAATTATATTGTAAAGCGCTGTGCAAACTGTGCTATATACATCCTGTATAATAATAACAATAATAATAATAATAATAACACAATGGAGTTAACTGAGCAGATTGGAAACAAGGCAAATTGCCTGGTCTGCGCTGGAAAAAGCGGCCAGCGCGGCTCCAATGCATCCGGTGTGAACGGGCCAATCACAAGCATCTGCTTCATTTGTTCAGCAAACTCTTTACCTGCTTGGACAATTGCCAGTGTCAGAGTTCCGATGTTCAATGCCAAAAAAAGTTTTGAGTTTACACATCCAGGACACGGTCTATAAATAATGGTTTAAAATTAATCCCGGGGAAAGGACACAGAAAATGGTGTACCTATGAGAAAACCGAGTTACAGCACACACAGTACCCACAAGCTCATTGTGAAACAAGACAAACCAAGGAAGCCTGGGACGTGATAAAGTATTACCTGATGCCCTCTGGGAAATGCATTTGTTTCAAGCGTGAAATGTGTAAGCTATAGTAATAATCGTAAATAGGATAAATATCACATCTAACAGGTTCTTCCTCTGCAAAATGTTTCACTTTATTTCATTACTGCTGGCTGAATGACAGTTCCATGGGAAAAAAAACCCAAAAAATACTTGCTGCCACGCTTTGCTCTTCAGAACTTTGCTAATCTACATTTCCATTCTAACACTGAGGGGAAAAAAATCACAAAGTAGCTAGCTATTTGCACAAAGGAAGGCTTAGAATGTCAGCACATCTACACAAGAAAATTGGTTGTTAGTGCTGGTACCTGTGAAACAGTGAATCATTTCATAATGTTTTCCTCAAAAATAGCAAACACGGCTCTGCTGCACCCAACTTAAAGAACTCCAAGCAAGCAGATAAATGCATGTGGAAAGTTTTATCTGTCAAAGAAAATGCAATTCTGTTCAGCAAGTCTTGTTATTCACAAACTTGACGCACTTCACAGCTCAACAGGTAACCCCACTATTTACTTGTTCAGCTTTTCCAGTATAATTTTTTTAGATCAGCCTGTTACCAGGGCACCCCAGGGTGCCTTCTGACTTCCTCAGGGGAATCTTGAAATTTTTGCACAGCGTCATTCCTTTTCATGGTGCAGACAGGAAGGGTCTAATGTAAAGGGGGTTCCTGATGTGAAGAGGGAACTCTGATGTACAAAGGAGGGGGCTCTCGTATGAAGGGGGGTTCCTAATGACTCCTTCTGACTTCCTCAGGGGAACCTTGACATTTCTACACAGCATCATGCCTTTTCATGCCGCAGGCAGAAAGAGTCTAATGTAAAGGGGGCTCCTGATGTGATGGGAGAACTCTGATGTAAAAGGGGGCTCTCATGTGAAGAGGGGCACCTAATGTTAGAGTGGGAACTCTTGTGTGAAAAAGGGGGCTCCTAATGTAAAGATGGGCTCCTGGTGTAAGGTAAAAGAGGGTTTATGACGTCAAGGGGGCTTCTGATTTGAAGGGGGAAATCCATACAAGTCTCCCATCTGCCATAAGGGTCTGATATGGATTTTGGGGGGCCACACATAGTTATTTACATTTTTTACATTTAAAACTGGGATGCCTCAATATTTTGTATACTTTTAAAGGGTGCTGCAAATAAAAAAGGGTTTTAGATGACCCAGGAAGCTTTAAAGCTAAGTCAAGAAAGAACAGATTCAACTTTCTGACTTTGAAGTCTGGGGATGTGGATCAAATAGCTGTCTGAACAGAATTACATATTTCATGACAGCTAAAACAGTTCACATATCTGCATCTCAATTGGGAATGTAAATGTGTGGCAAGAATTTCACTTTAAGGTGCCCAAACAAGGGATGGATATTTTGTCAGAATGCATCAAAAAGACATAATGAGGCGATTTATCTGCCCATATGCAAGGCAAATAAATCCCATTATTTTCATTATCCATAAGAAAAGCAGACAGGTCAACTGTGGCTATTATACAACCATTTCTACAGTATAGTTCACCACAATTAATTTAGAAGTTTAGCTTTTGCAAGCACATATGGCCAAATCTCTTAATGATCTGGCTGTCCAAGGTTAAGTCAGGTTAGATGGTCTAATCTTTTCATGTACGGGTCCCAGCCAAAACCTTTTTTTTTGTTCTGGATAGAGTAGGATTATAAACCTGGAGGGGGAAATCTCCTCACTGGAAACAGCAATAAAAAATATTTTTCTTATAGAGTGATGAAGGGCCAGAACATATTACTGCTGGTGTTCCCATTGAGAAGGTTTCCCCTCTCTTCCTGTCCAGGTGATGGGTGTCAGACAGAACAGAACGCGAGGAGAATATCCTCAGTGGATACAAAGACAATATTTAAAAGAGGAACTGAACCTTGGGAGCTATGCCCAAAAGGCAGGTAGGAGGAGGATACAATGCTTTCCTTCCATATGTTAGAGCCTCCAGCAAGTAGAACAATGAGCAGCACAATAGTGACATGACCAAATGTCATAAAAAATCTCATTAAACTAGAGTCAGAGACATCAGTACCTTAGGTCTCACACTGTAGATATACAGCTATGAGGCTGTAGGCACAGGGGTGTCTAGGCAAACTGTCGTATCAGGAAATACACTGTTATAGCTACTACTATGTTAACCACACATGTCTATAAACATGCAGAGCATCTGACGCAAAGCTACTTTAGACTGGCTTTTCACAAACAGATGTCTTGCCAAGAATGAAGGAACCAGTTACAATCTTCTCTCTAAATCAGGCAACAAGTGTTAGAGCAACCTTTATGGTGAAAAATGACTGTTACTTTTTCTCCAATATACAGGGACGGTTGACAACCACTCACACAGATATTTTCTAACAAGATAATAAATGCCTATGGACATTTTTTTCTGTAGAACTAAACTATCCTATCCTTTACAGCCAAAGACATCTCTGAAGGGTTAAATCGGTGCGTTTAGTTCCACTTTAATTCTCCAATGTTAGTGTGACTGGGGGATGTGGCAGCGATGTCTCCTTTGCCTTTATACTTTGTTCTACAAAATGTCCCTCTTTCTCATCTGAGAAACTTGGCAAGTATGCTAACATGTTGATATTATCATAATAAACTATCACCTTGAGACTTGGCAAATGGCCTCCTTCCTTTTCTCCCTTCCTTAATCTCAGTGAACCAGGTGCAATGTATTCTTGTTAAACAGGCCCAAGATAGCACCCTAAAGGAACACAAACAGGGCTTTTTCCTTTCCGAGGATACTGAGAAGGTGTTCAACAGGGTAGCCTGGAACTAAATGTACTTGAATCACTTGGCCTTCAGGCCCAAATGTGTACTAGAATCGTTGCACTCTATTCTGGCCCTTGAGCTAGGGTGAAGGTAAATGACCACCTGTCAGACGTCTGTAAGATTAGCAACGGAACAAGGCAGGGTTCCCCTTTTTCCCAATAATATTCATACTCACACTAGAACCCGTTCTCCACTAACCGATTCAATGTCAAAAGTCTCGCAGTTCAAGTTAAGGAGTAGTGGCATTTGCTGATGCTCTTTCTATTTCAATCCCCACACTATACTCCAAAACTTGCTGAAGGAACATAACATTTTTGGGATGTCTCTCCAACTTGAAAATCAACTACCAAAGTCGCGTGCCCTGAACATTTCCCTGCCAGCTACAATAGAAGACTTCTGCAAGCACAACTTCCCATTTACCTGCAAATCAGACGAATCTGGAGATACAACTTTCGAGCAAACTTTAAAACTTGTACACTCTTCTACAACTATCTACCCCTTCTTTCAAAAAGACCGTAATAACTGGAACAGACCCTACTTCTCAAGGTTTGGCAGGGCGGCGATACTAAAGATGGATATTCTTCCCCGACTTTTATATGTTATGCAAACAATCCCAATAAGTTTATCGGAATCCTTTGACTTTCCCCCAGACTTTTAAGTAGTTTCATATGAAATAATGCAACTCCTTAAGTTAGACTTTATCATTTGTCCTTAGTTAAGCAAAAGGGCAGACATCCCAACCTGCAAAACCTTATTTCAGGGAGGTTCCCGTCTCATTTCAGGGAGGTGCCCTTTCTGTTGTTTTTTTTTTTTACAGTGGCCGTCGTCAGAATATAAAAGAAATAATAATGATGATAATATATATATATATATATATATATATATATATATATACACACACACACACACACACATACACACTCAGCAAAAGGACACATTGTACTCCCTGATATTAAGTGCTATTTCTGAGCCTGTCAACTTGCACCAGAAGTAGACCAGATTTGCATACATACTTGAAAGACTGCTGTAATGTAAGTAATGGTGCTGGAGCACATTACTCCTGTGTCTGGACATACATAAATAGTAGACTGCCCAGAGCTGGTCAGAGGCCCAATTGGAATGCAACTGCAGGTATGAATGGATACATGTGAACAGCATTGGCACTGTGCAAGGTTAAAATCTGGCTATTCACACACAATGTATGCACGGGGCTAGTATCTTCGCCGGAAAGATTTACAAATTGTCACCAATGTCCACCCATGTTAAGGGGTCCTAACTCATGCTTCCTACTGACTAGAATTCTCTGGCTCTGACTCAGTAGAGGGCATGTTGGACCTCTGCAAATAGATCACTGCTCCACCACAGAGAGAAAGGGCTCCACTCTGCGCCATGTTGGCAGGTAGCAGGCTTTTCTACACAGATTGTAAGACATTGCACCCTTGTTTTGTGATGCACCTGGAATATATTAAGCTAATTTAAATTGAAGGTTCAATTGGGCTTTAAAAAGCATAAGTGCCTTGTAATACAGCAAAAAAAATAAAAATCATTAACATACTGTTATACTGGTGTACAAGTGTCTATCTCAGGCGCTCCAAAGAACCCTCCCTGGCAGTTTTTGATCTGAAATCCTCTAATATAAACTCTGCTTGATCTCTGAAAAAACTGTTTTTATTTCTATTTATATATCTCACCCTCCTTAAGTACCCTGAACAGATACACAGATCAAGAAGGGGAGCTTCAGGCACATCTAATGTGATTTATGGTTAACACATTTTCTCGACTGAGAATTTACGCGGTTGACAACAGGAAAGTGCTTGTTTAATAAAAGGCCTTCAGTTGTCTATCAGTTGCTGGTAATTAACACATGCCTTTGCAAGCTCCTGCTTCCACCATGCCCAATTGTCCTCACTCCTTTTCAATGAAACTGTTAAATCGTGTTAGCGGAAAAGCACTGTGGTGTGTGCCACATCTGAAAAAAAGGCGCAGTTTATAATTTTAATATTTTACATGTGATACCGTCACCTAGCAACAAGGCTGTATGCTCCCTGGGCTCTCACTGGCCCTCTCTTCCTGACAAAATGGAATATCACATTATCACAATGGTGTGCCAGCTTCTTAAACATTCATATCTTTACGAGAGACCCATGAATCTTATCTCATGTCAGGTCTCTCCCTTTTGGCTTATTACTTGGAAACACCCCTAAGTCTAGGCTTGACAACTATCTTGCTGACAAATCTCAGGGCTTGGAGGAAAAAAGAAAAGAAGACCGCTACTGCATATATTATATATTTTATATATGCATAAGTACCTATGTACCTTTGTTTGCAGAAAATAAATCTATTGTCTGGATTTGCTATAGCATGAATATAAATAATTTAATTTATCTGCAGATAATCATTTAAAGACTCTGATAAGATTACATGTGCATTTAACGTATTGTATACATGTTATTTATAGAGCTGCAGCTAACGATTATTTTCAAAATCGATTAGAACCCATCAAAGCCTCCCATGTGTAGACACCAAAAAGTCTTATGATTGCTGCTGGGTGCCGCCATCTTGAATGTGATTTCATCTGCCCCAGCAATCCCAGAGCTGTCACTCAATAGTATTCCCTTTCAAAACTCCCCTAGCGTCTGCATACATAGTTATGCAGGGAAGTGAAGGGAGGGGCAGTGGAGCTGGGCCAGTACATAGACTAATTAGACACTGACAGAGAAGGAGAGGGCAATGACATGCAAGGAGGATGGGGGCTGTGCTAGGGAACTTACTAATCAAAATTTCTATCGAGTTCCAAGGCACCTTGCAAGTTAATTTTCTAACAAGTTCAAAGGCTCGGTGCAAGTGAATATTTTCCATTTATGGAAAGGAAAAACACTGCAAGTAAGCATTTCAAATACTAGACTTTTCTGTGCTTTTGCCTGAATATTTTTAAGTTAGTGACAGGGTCTCTTTAATTAACTATTATTGCCTCGATTCCTGAATTGTGTGATTCTCCGCAGACCGATCTGCAAGCAAATATTACAGTGGCTCGGAGACTGCAACCTGAGACTAACAGGATCTGCACTGAAAATACAGTTATCCTTTAGGGCCCATTTACTTTTTTGTGGTGCGATAACACATGTTATGTCGCGCATGTGGTGCGTTAAGGCATGCCAACATACCCTTTTCTTGGAATGCAATACACTACCGACCGTGCATTGTGGCTTTCTACCTTAGTGCGTTAGGGTGGTGCCACTAAAAATGAATGGCACAGCAATATACTGTACCACATGTGACATGCGTTACTCCAACCTGGAAGATTAAATGGTCCCTGAAAGATACTCTAATAGAAGAATAGAGACAAACAAATCAGATCATGTAGTGTAATACCCTCCTCCTATCCGATTCGTCCTCATGCTTCATCATCCCGATGCTAGCAATGAGCTGCTATTAATGCAACAACAAAAACACAAAGTTTCTAGAGAGAGAGAGAAAATAACAGAACTGAAGCAGGTGAAGGAAGACAGAAGCGGTCATTATTACATTAGTATGCCTAATAGTATTTAGAAACCCTGCATTTATCTATCACTTCAATTACATGTCTCTTACCCACACTGAAAATAGATACTCATAATCATTTCTGAAATGCCATTTCCTACAATTGTACAAGCTCCATCAGATATTATACGCATGCCAGAAAATATGCAGCGAGATATCTAACTGCTGAGAAATACACCTGAAAAGTGTTATTTAAAACAGAAAAAAGACAATCAAACCATTATTCAATATAATTACGCTTTAAATCTGATTATCAACAAACAGGTCTTTTTGGCAGGTTCTGTGTGAATGTCACGGCCGAGTGTGTGTATGTAATTAAAGTTTAGAGTTTATCCATGCGCGTATACTTTAGGGATGATAATAATATATTGTGTGCATTCTGTAAGCGAGGATCAGCTCACTGCACATTATCTAAATCAGATTGCATACTGTACACTGCATTTCACTTCCATAAGTAACATAAGCTGGTTGATGATGGTGGTTGTTTAGGTTGTTTTAGATCTTTTAATGGCATGTGTATGGGGAACAAATGACTTGTGCGATCAATCAATACCTGAATGGCAACAATATGAAGCATATCTAATGGTCAGAGCTGTCAGTGTGGGCTGGGTCCTTCAGGTTTGTATGTAATCATACACTGCCAAATCTGATAAAAATGTAGCAATGATGATCAGGTTGAGCAGCAAAATCTTCTATTGTGTAAGTACATTTAAAGGGGTTTTCCAGGAAAATTTGACATGAATACATGAATGAGACACTTGAAGCACATGGATGGGTCTCTTCCTCAGCTCCAAAGTTTTGCCTTAAAGGAGAACTATGAGGTGAGTGCTTTTCACTCACCTCATAGTTCTAGCCGACCTGTGACAATGAGACTGTCACAGGTCGGCTCAGTAGATCGGGAGGTGAGGGAACACATACCGGGTTCCCTCACCTCTCGATCCTGTCACGGCTCTCTGCCGTGACAGGGGAGGGGATGGATTCCCCCCTCCCCACTCCGATCCGCCAGCGCTGACTGGCGGAACGGAAGGGGTAGGGGGCGGGTACAGCTGGCTCTGCCTCTAGAACGGCAGAGCCAGCTGTCACTCACGTAGCTGGGCGGATCTCGACATCGATGTCTGGATCCGCTCCGGCGTCTCAGTATACTGCGAGCTGTAGCTCACGGTATACTGAGCTTAGGGTGATGGGAGGACGCTAGTTTGTGTTCTCCCGTTACCCTAAGGAGAACTATGGGGAAAAGCCCTGACCCCATAGTTCTCCTTTTAAGTGACACTAGACTCAGGAGTTAAATCTTAAAAATGCATTCAAGTACCTATTAACAAAAATGTATCCTATTTGTGTATCACTCAGCTGTAGATCCTCAAATCATCTCTGAATTGGTGCTGACACTGTCCTTCCTTCTGGAGGGGGGCTACATTTGTTCCCCATGGTCCCTGTGTGTGTTGTAAAGTAGCCAGCGCTCCAAGCTCGCTCCTGTGATGGTTACAATCTCAGTACAAATTAGTAAACTAATCGTGAGATTGTAGTCCATCACGGGAGCGAGCTTGGAGCGGTGGCTACTTTACAACACACACACAGGAACCATGGGGAACAAAAGTAGCCACCCTCCAGAAGGAAGGACAGTGTCAGCACCAATTCAGAAATGATTTGAGGAGTAATACACAAATAAGAGAAATTTTTGTTGATAGTTAAGGTATTTGAATGTTGAGGCAGGCCTGCACGAGCATAGAGTGGTCGGTTGTCACCTTTTACCCCATATTGTTTCCACATACTTATGCTCTACCTACTCTCCAGTTTTCACCTTGTACAATGTACTGTTTTGATTGTTGCTTATCTATGTTTCATTTTATTGCCACTGATGGACCAAAGCCTTATGTTGCAAACTTTCAGGAGAATTGTTCTTACGGTTTGCTTTGATGTGTTATTTCTAATTTCTTAATAAAGAAAAGATTCAACTCTAAGGTACTTGTATGCATTTTAAGATTTAACTCCTGAGTTTAGTGTCACTTCAATTCAACACTGTACTTTCCATCGCTCACCATTAGCACAGTCTGCTGCTGAAAATTGGTACTGTGACATGACTATGAGGGCTTGTTCACACCAAATGCTGACCAGATCTGCATGAGTTTCTGCACATGCAGTGCACTGTGTTATACTGCGTTTTTACCGCGTTCTTGATGTGTTCCGGGCCATTTTTGGTTAAAAAAAAGTTTAGAATGGGCGTTCCAAGGCATCTGCATGCGTTCCAGAGCAGGTAAAATAGGGCTTGCTGCAGTTTTTTTACATGCTCTGGAACTGAACGCAGCGGTGTGAACTAGAGCTTAAAATACCATTGGAATACATTGGACGCAGTTTTGATCCTGTCTGTAACTGCTCTGCTCCTCGAACGCACTTGGTGTGAACAAGCGATTAGACACACTGAGAGTCCACAGGAAGCAATAGGGTTGATTTACTAAAGGAATAGATGCTATTTACCTAACAAAGTGAATGTTTACTATGCAAAGTGCATGTTAAAGGTTTAAATTAAGATTTTAGTACAGGTGAACCAGTGCTCACTTTGAATACCTAATTTTGTGTGAGGGAAAAGAAAAAAGAAACATGATTTTTTTGCTAACACATGACTAGTATTTCTAAGTGAACGCAGCTTCATCTTATTTCTTGCAAAGTGAAGATATATTATGGGGTTTATTTGTAAAATTTTGCATCGCTAATTGGCCAGTGAAACTGCATGTACTGTATATATGTTATTTTGTGTGAAATAACTAGCATTCACTGTTTAGTTTTAGGCATTTTTCATGCAATATATAAAACTGTGGTTGTTGTGTGAATGGGACAAAACTGAATGTTCTTAAAGAGAAACTCCAGGAACTGTAAAAACTAACCCTTGCAGTGGGGTTACCCACACACTGTAAGGGATTAACTGCTCATTTTGGTCTAGGAGCAAAAATAAAGAAGATATACTTACCTAATTCTCGTTCTCACCTGGCTGGTAGACTGGTCCCCACAGCCTCTTTTTCCCTGGCTCCGGCGGTCTAAGGACCCGTGATGTCATCACGTCTTATGCAAGTGCATTAGACATGAGGATGCCGAGGGACATTGAGCCACCAGAGTGGAGGGGGAGAGAGGTGAACGATGACTGCCATAGGACCAAGATTTAGGTGAGTATATCTTCTTTATTATAGCCCCTAGACCAAAATGAGCAGTTAACCCTTGCAGTGCAGGAGTAGCCCCACTGCAAGGGTTAATTTTTACAATTCCTAGAGTTTCTCTTCAAGGTATTTTCTTTTCTGGTTAGGATATTTTGGGTTGAATGTTAGGCTATTGTTTTAGGCGATCAAATTTTTCCTAGTCTTTTAGACTTCCCCCTGTGTAGCCTCTCCCCGCATTATACTTACCTGCTTGGGGCTGTTCCCTACAAGTGTCAATTCTAACTGAATCACAGAGTAATGGAAGGAGAAAGCCATAGGGCCTCATTTATCAAAGTGTAAGTGGAAACAATTGCCAGTTCTCCCTTTCATCCTCTCCATCTCAAATACTATACTAAGAGAATAAAAAAAGAAGACTCTTCAACATGACCCACTCCATGCAGCAAACAATTCTCTGCTCCTGATCTTCTCTCTTTCTGCTGAAAATTACCGGAAATTTAAACAAACACTTGACAAGAGTTCATTGTCTCAGCCCTGGTTATTTTAATCAGAAACAGTTTATGAGGGGGTCATGGTGAAGGGTCTATGTCATTGGTTGTTATGTGCAACATATACTGAGATATTTCTTGTCAAAGACATGTTGATAAATGAAGCTGATGCCTGACTCTGATACAGATTGTGATCAAGGTCATGCCTGGCATCACATATGATACTTTCTACAGCCCACATGGATAATAAATACCTAGAAAACAATGACATGGCTTTTACATTCACTTTTCAGCTCTTGAGAAAGAACTAGAAAAATATTCTAACACAATCATTTATTAATGGAAATGATGTAGCTGTCCATGGAAATTGGAACACAGAGTTCTTCAGAAGGCAGACCGGCAGCATTTCACCCCAAATGACTCCGTACGGTGCTGGATTTTTTTAGTGCATGTAGACCAGGGGTGCCCACAATTTTTCGTGTTAAGATCTACTTTTCAAATGACGAGCTCATTGAGGTCTACCAACAAACAAAACAACTCACCAGTACTTGAAAGATAAGCACATTAAAATGCTTACTGGGACTACTGCAGGTTTCTTCCTATTGAATGACCCTAATAATAGGAATACAGATGTTCAATATTAACAATGAACTAAAAATTCCCACAGCGCAATAGATTTACAGTGCATTCAGAAAGTTTTCCGACCCCCCACCCGCAGTGAGATCGCCCACCCCAGAACGCGACACAATAATGCCTGCGTTTTGGTTCAGTGTGATCTGAAAAAATGCTGCATGCACAATTTTTTTCGATCGCACTGGACCAGAACGCAGTCATTGTGGTTCCCGCCATATGATTACTTCAATGCACCGCCACACCCCCTCCCTCCTCAGAACGCAGGGGAGAGTTTACTATGTGATTCAACTCATGTGAACAAGTCCATCCTAACACCATCCTAAAACATTGCTTTCTTTGATTCTGGCATTATCACATGTCATATTGACACTGGAAATGAAATGTGATGTCTGTGTTTCATGCTTTGGGCCTGAAATATTTCTGGTTAGCTAATTGGTATATTGGCAGCCTCCACGTTCAGATAATAGGCCACAAATCTAAACCGCTCAGCCACTTAACCATAGAAATGTTTTTGTTACCCACATACTGCCAGCTCCCACTCAACTTGTAAGTTGCCAATAGAAACTACCTGCTTCCAAAACCTTCTGGCTCTTCAGGCACGCTGTTGCTTTAGACACTGAAGGTGGGAAGGTGTGGTCCCAATGTGCCTGACGCTGCAGACTGGGTGGGTCAGATGTGTCCAACGCTTTGGACAGGGAGGGGCCAGGCAAATGTGTTGGACACTGTAGGTGGGGAGCAGCGGTCACAATGTGTCTGACTCTGCAGGCTGAATGGGGCGGGCCAAATGTCTCTGCGGTGGGAAGGGGCAGGCCAAATGTCTCTGTGGGCTTGTAGAGGCGGCAAAGTGTATTAGATGCTGCAGATATGGAGTGGCGGGCCAAGTGTGTTGGATGCTTCTGTGTCTGACACATTCAGGCGCACTAACACAGCGGGACGGAGCGCGGGACAGGGAGTAGTCAACCTGCGAACCTAACTTTGCAAATGACTGGTAGATCGCGATTTACCTTATGGGCACCCCTGAGTAGACTATAACACAGCATAATCCTTTAGAACTGACAACCATAGGTTGTAGACGGTAGAAGAGTTCAGGTGTAAGCCACCTATATCATCACATCCACATCAGGCATTAGTATTACAGCTATTGCCAGCGATGATTGTCTTAAGTAGACCTCTGTAGGGGGGTGTAAAACCAATTGCAGTCAGGTTTTAGCTTTTAAAAAAGATACAGACATAAGTTTTATATTAATAAAAGATCAACAAACATGTTAAACAGAAAGCTATTTGCATTTGCAGTACAGAAAACGAACACTTATATCAATAAAACAGTAATAACCACATACTTATGAATATATCGGGTAATGTATTTGTCACAGACCTTTTTAAGCATGAGTTGTTAAAGAAATAAACTGGCAAACATAAGATTGGGGTTTCTATATTTAATGCCCCATCAACATTTAAATGCTGTACCGCACACCTGTTAATGTGTGGTATTTTACATATTAACGAGTGCTGTGGTAAGCATCCTACTTATTTGCATGGGATGCCTATACAGCTCAATGCAGGTTATTATGCACTTGCATCTAAGGGTATCCCTTGCCTTTTTGCCACCTTGCGGGGAGGGGGTTGCTGGTGGTGCCTGTAATCAGTAAGGAGGGGGTGCTGGTGGAAAGTAACACATCTAAGAGCTAACAGCCGGGTGGGGAGTTATGTATAGGCTCTGCATCTCACCACCCAGCTCTTAGCAACTTGGGACACAATGGCTGGCGTTCCGTCCAGCTCCTGGAAACCAATGACATCACTGGTTGCCAAGAGCTGGGTGGGATTCTGAAAAGAGCATCCCAAGTTGCTAAGAGCTGGCTTGCACATCTCCCCGCTTGGCTCTTAGCAACCTGGGATGCTCTGGCCAGAAATTGGAGCGGCAGGCAGACTGAAAATATTGTGCAGCAGTGCAGCCATGCCACTCTGCCTACAGCCCTCCACACATGATCCAAAGAGATGCCTCATTAAAGGGATGGCCCTGCTTGCAGCATTTTTATCAGAGGAGTGCACCATAACACACATCTGTGCATTATGGTGCGCTAGAATGCATATGCATTCTGGTGTGTTGGGGTATCATTAAACATGAATGGCACTGCAACACACCATACCATGTATTGTGCATTACCGTGCATTCTAGTTAATGCACAATAAAATGTGTGTTTTTCCGTCTCTTACCATAATGCACAGATATAATTCGGACTTTAACCTCTTAATAATAATACGGCATTCATTGTGTGGGCATATCATTTATGTAAAAAATATCTACTTGAATATGGAATTTCTAATCAGTGCAGTTGAACGAAGACCAAATCTGTGTGTGTGTGTTTCTTATAGGACACCTATAATTTGGTCTACTACAGTCTGGAAGTATGACTTGGACAGTGAACTTCAAGACTGTACAGACACTTGACAGCCCCATCACAAGGTGTATGGGCTCTTGCTTTTCCCTGATGTTGACAAGATGAACTTCTTAATTCAAAATATTTAAAGGGAATATACATTTGTACATGATGTCTTTCTTTATTTTGATCAAGAATAAAAAAAATAACTTTTTTTCAAACAGGCAGATATAAAATATCACTAATATTGATATTTTCATAGTTAACAACAAGTGGTGACCTAAGCTAATTTTTACATGGTTTCCTGGGTCTCATCACTGCCTGCTATAAAAACACTGCTGTTTACAAAGCTCAGTAGCTCAAGATAATAGTTACACTGGTTAATGCATCAGGGTAGAGACTCATGCCTTATCAGATGTCTCTGTACAAGGTTTTTCATAAGATTTAGTGTAGTTGATTTAATAAACAAGTAGAGAATTTTCACTTTGCAAGTGAATTTTAACTTAAAGGGTTATTAAACCCTGAGGTTTTTTTGTAAAGTGTAAAAAAAAAAAAAAAAAACGCTTTGAAAAGGGTTAATAAGTCCGAAAATTCTCGGACAAAGCATCTTGGGGCGGGCGCATGCGCAGTTCACATTTTCAGCCGGGAACGCAAAGAGAGACACAAGGTAAGTCTATGGACGTGTGCACCGCTGGATTGGAGACCCGCAGCAGCGCTGGAGGGACAGATGAAAAGGACAGGAAAGAAGATCGGAATAAGAAAACAGGATTTAAGGTAAGTACTTTAATTAACATTGGGGGAGGGAGAAATATTTTTTACTTTAATGTCGCTTTAAGTTAGTGAATGTGGTCAAATTCACTTTGCAAAGGAAAATGTAAAAAACTGAATTTTGGCTTACATGTGCTTGGATGACAGAAGTCTGCACAGCTTCACTGCATTCACTAAACTACTGTATGTGAAAGTTTCCTAGAAAACACATTCTTCTGCGTTAGTAAATCAGTCACATTGGGGTTGATTTACTAACCTTATAAACACACCACGAACATGTATACACCTCTGTAGTGTGTTCCCTCCCAGCATGATCTATGGGTGGAATCTAAACACCTTTGTAGTGTGTACACACCCAGCAGGTGTGTTGTGCAAAGCCTTGCATGAATTGCAAGGTGATGTTGTGTAAATTAGCTCTATGTTGTGTTGCTTGCGTTGATGAATGCAGGAATGTAAATGCATGACCTAACCATTTTTGTCTAAACTGTGAAGCAGCATTATATATGAATCATGTGCATGATTTTCTCCATATATGGCATTAGTGGAAATATGCTTTTAGAGACTTTTTGGTTGATAAATACGTTTTTCTGTGTGAAAATCACACACACCTGGTGCGTGCGTGTGTTTAGGTTAGTAAATCACCCCCATTGTGTCTGAAATGGAATGACCTGTGTTGTTAATTCATAGTGCACTTTGAATCATTTGTCATATACTTGGTGCTTATTAGTAAAACAAATATTGTATATACACTATAAACAGATATAAAACACCAGTTTAAAAACGTATCATTACATATGAAATGCAATTAATCCAAACCGATTACTTTTAGTTTAATACATTTTTTTTTTTTACATTTTTCAGCTCGCTCACACCTGCCTGAGATTTATTAATATCAGCCCAGGATGTGCAGACAGGTTAGTTGTGGATAGCAATATATGAGAGGTCACATGTCCCTTTACAAGTAGCAGTAGCTGGCACATACCCATTCTTTTCCTTGCTTCTGTACATCGTATGACCACTGGATATTTTGTTTAAAGAAGAACTCTGGGCAGTTAAACAAATTAACCATTGCAGTGCGGCTACCTCTGCACTGCACTGCAAGGGTTAAGTGCGTGTTTTGCTCTGGGGTCGGAAAAAAAAAGATATACTCACTGTATCTGTGGTCCTGCAGTGGTGACTGCTCACCTCTCTTCCGTTCCGCATTTAACCTTTGCAGTGCAGGGATATGCCCACTGCAAGGGTTAGTTTTTTAACTGCCCGGAGATCATCTTTAAAAGCTACAACGACAGCTATTAGAGAGTTCTAAAAGTCTGCAATGACGTAAGACCCAAGGATAGGCAAGATTCAGCCAATGAGGTCCCCTATGAGGTGTCTTACTTAGGCATTGCTGTAGTAAACCAGTCCACACCAATCCATTTTTTTAGTAATCTAGCAATCCAGGAATACACCTGCTTGTGATGCTGGAACATACACTGCAGGCTCCTTGCTGACACCAACATACAGAAAGCTGAATATGCAAAATGCCAGTACTGGAAGCTTCTCACAGCCACCAATCATTTTCGAATATGCCTTGAAAGAACAACAGGGATATTCACAAAGCTGCCGAAGGCCCGACCCGAAGTGAAGTGAGCCGAACGCTGTTCGGCTATTCACTTTAGGCTTGTACAGATGATTTCAGTCATACATCGGCTGAAATCAGCCGTACACATATAGAGTATACACTGCAGACAATTGATGTACAATTATCCTCTGCTAATATGAATGGATTAAATGATCCATAGTACATAATATGTACATAACATGTAGTTGTACTACGGATCATTTAACCCATTCATGTTAGCAGAGGATGTTAGCAGAGGATAATTGTAAATCTATTGTCTGCAGTCTATACTCTATGTCTATGTAGTACATATATACAGTACACATTCCCAATACACTGCCGACAATAGATTCACAATTATCCCCTGCTGATATTAATGGGTTAAATGATCCGTAGTACAACTACATATTATGTACTATGGATCTTTTAACCTATTCATGTTAGCAGGGCAGAATTGTAACTCTATTACTGCAGTGTACTGGACGTGTGTAACGTATATGTACTATGGATCATGATTTAACCTATTCCTGTTAGCAGGGCAGAATTGTAACTCTATTACTGCAGTGTACTGGACGTGTGTAACGTATATGTACTATGGATCATGATTTAACCTATTCATGTTAGCAGGGGATAATTGTAACTCTATTACTGCAGTGTACTGGACGTGTGTAACGTATATGTACTATGGATCATGATTTAACCTATTCATGTTAGCAGGGCAGAATTGTGAGCGCCTCCCACAAGCTGAGCACAGAGACGCGATGCAGCGACCCTGCCCAGCGCCGATTACGAGAGGCACCACGTGAGGCAACAGGGATCGGATTGAAACTGTGAGTGAGGGAAGCTGGGACGGGGCTGTCTGTAAATCTATTGCTATAGTGTACTGGACGTGTGTAATGTATATGTAGTACATATATACAGTACACACCTCCACTACACTCCAGCAATAGATTTACAATTTCTCCCCTGCTAACATGAATAGGTTAAATCATGATCCATAGTACATAGGATCATTTAACCAGTTAGTGTTAGTGAATAGGGAGTGCAGCTAGCGTTAGTGGAAAGGGAGTGCGGTTAGTGTTAGTTTATGGTCCTATGGGGGGCGCAAAAATGCACCTTCGCCTGTGTAGGCAAAAATCCTTTCACCGGCCCTGATGGTATTCTTAGCAATTTTAAAATGTATGTGGTAAAAGGACATCACATTTATATGCAACCTAGTTTTACATTCTTTTATTCCAGTTTAACCCTTTAATCACAGAGAAGAGTATTCAGTCTTAAAAAAACACTTGTCATGAGAGAAATACAAAGGCTGTCACTGCCAAGCTTCTTCTAAAAGTGCTACTTGCCTGGCTGGCTTTGGCTCTAGAACTTTCTAAATCCCTAATACATAGCAAATATGTAGATTAGAGGTTCTGACTTCAAATCTGCATACTTCTTCTAGATCAGTACTGAAGCCTTAAAAAAAACCCATCAGAAATATACTGTATATATAAAAAACTACTAAAATAAAATGGACTCAAAACTAGAATCCCCTCCTTTCCAAGTCAAGCCTACCCTACCATACTTTAACAGCAAGTACAAACTGCAAACTACAGAAGGCATTAAATAAGACACTGACAAAAACCCTAAAATATTCATCATTTTAAGAACCTGACACAGTGTCCGCCGCCCTTACATAGCTTCTTTACAGCATTTGGTTTATTATTACAGTACATGTGCTCTGTAAAGAGCGATTCCACATGATGAGGCATTCAGCTACAAATGTTATTCAGTGAATTCTTTCATTTAGTTCACTTTCAAGGATGAGTACAACGTAAGACAAAGTGCACTTATCCTGTTTGTACCTTTGTACTGACCTAAAGTGACCCACGCACCCCCTCCACAGACACACACTTACCTTGATCCGACGGCCATGGCCTCCGTTTTTTTATTTACATCCTGGTCGTTCCTGCACATCACAGACTCATAGACTTCGTCTCTGTCCTCTAAAAGTCTATGGGGCAGTAATGCATAAGAGCAGCCAGGATGTAAACAAACACCAGAGGCTGTGGCCATCGGATCCAGGTAAGTATGGGTCTGTGGAGGGGGACAGCGGGTAAAGCTGGCCATACACTAAAAAAATCTAACATATTGGATTGGATGCAGGCACTGTTCGGCCAGAATGTTTCAGACTGCAAACTTTGACAAAAGTCGATTGAAAAATCAAGTTCTATCGAGTGGAGGGGTGCCAAAAGGACCACATATGGTTCACATGCGCTCCCTGTATGGCCAGCTTTACTTTAGGTAAGTACAAAGGGGCAAACGGGATAAGTGAACTTATCCTTTAATGCTGAGTTCTGGGCAAACAGCTAAATACACAGATGATATACATATATGGGAACTGTTTAACATGACAAATAATTTGTAATTCTGTCTATCCAGTTCTGATATCTACAACGCTCTGCCACAGTCAAAGCAGTTCACAACACTTAACTCTCCTCCAGAAATGCAATGTAAGGAAAGTCTTTCTGCTTCCACTTTAAGTAGCATAAAGATTGTGTCCCTCCCCAGGTCTGTGACTGGACAGTGAAGGAGAAGCAGCAGACTAATAAGCACATCTTTCTGTTACACTGCTCTTTACTCATATCAGCATGTTCCTTGTCAGCAAATGAGCTATTGGCCCCTTCTGCTGTTTCCCTCTCTCCCAACCTGAGCTCTGCCATACAGGAGATAACAAGAGGCTGATACCCGGTCAAACTCAGGTACTTACATCTCTTGTATTAAAAATATACATTTCATAATGTAAGAATGAATACAGAGCTGCTGCATTAATTTGTGTCTTTAATATCTTCCTGGAGTTTAGTTTTATTTGAGCTCCATGGAATCTAGAGCAACAGTAGCAGGGCAATAGAAGTGTAATTCACGAAGGTTGTGCTGTGTACTGACATTTTATGTATACATCAGGCATTCTGTATGTGAAAACTAACAATGAGAATGTTCCAGCATCACCTGCAGGTACGTTTCAGGATCACCAGACAAAACAGACTGGGGTGGACTGGTAAACGACATAAATACCTGAATAAAATCTGAACTACCCAGGCAGTAGGTTGTGCTCCCTTTGACATCTAATGTTTTCATTTCCAATCAATTGCAAAGGCTATTCTAACAATTGTCATCCTCACAAACATAAATGCCACGTACTAACTGATTCCATCTAGTCCCACCCCCATTTTTAGGAGTTGGACCGCAATATTAGTGCACTGAAAAGTCAAATTAGCTGATTTATTACCACAATAAAAAAATTCCCTCCTGATTTCTAAATATGTAGCTCTAGGCAACACAAGATTAATTTTGATCACTAGCTGTCTTACACAGGCAATGCCCCAGCAGTGGCTTGTAACCTACAGGTAGTAGTTCTAAACTCATCTTGGATCATATCAGTCTCTAAGCAAGTTGTTTTGTCTGATCACCTCCTAAATTATTCTCATACTTAAGTCAATCAAAAACTATGTAATACAGTATATAACATATAATTATATTTTAATAATTGATATATGTGTTCTATTAATAAATTATTTGGTTGCATAGTTCCCCTCTACCTGTGGTATTCGATTCAGACCTATAAATGTGAATACGTTTGAAAACCACTTCTGCACATCATTAATCCTTTAGTGGGTCGCATTTTTGAACGGCATTAAACAAGTAGCTATGCAACATAGATGGACAGTAAGGGAGTATGCACTGACCTCCGATGTGACTTTCTAATAGGGCCATATGACAGGCTTATACTTTCCATAGCTGTTGCTGCTGATGAGCATTCACATCAGCCTTCATGCAGCAGATACCACTTGACAAGTCAGGCAGGTGAGATACTTGTTGACAGGCAGGTAATGTCTGATCTTCGGTGTAAGCTTCTATGTAAATTGCATCGCTTTTCTTGAATCTGAAGTGACTCCAGCTCAGTACTAAACTGAACGCTATTGATTCAGCACACTGATGTAGTAAATAAAAAGCATTTGTTTAAGTCTGGAGAGTCTGAGCTGCCTCTGTTCTTGTAGTATTGATTTGGTGAAGAACATCACTTTGTATGTTAGTTTTCTTACATTTGCTGTCTGCTTCACTCTGCAACTCAAAGAGCTACACATGCTTACAAGGGATTGCTGGCAACAAAAGCCTATTCAATGCCAATGTCGGTCACATCTGACAGTATATGTATATGCTGCTTGGCTTGCCTGTGAAAGTGTATACATGGCTGTATTTACCATTGAGTCACACTATGTATATCCCTAAAGTACCAAGAGTCTTGATTGATCTGGCTCTATGCTCATTTTATGTATTTCTTTTTTAAAGGCCAACTCCAACCAAAAGTTAAATTTCAGTTACATGTACCTGTTACATAGTTACATAGTATTTGAGGTTGAATAAAGACATTAGTCCATCAAGTCCAACCTATTAGGATCTCATTCTAGGAAAAAATGAATTTAGTACAAAGCTGTTTGCCAGGTAAAACACATGCTGGCTTTTTATATCTCTCAAGGATCCCAGAGGTTAGATATGCACATCAGTATTCCTATTTATGGTTTCACATATCTACAAGTGATTTTCCATAGAGGAGGATAAAGAAAACTCTATGATCAAGCCGAGGTGATGGAGTGGGAGAGATAGCAGTGACATCATCACTAGCTCCGCCCAACTGTTTACATTTGTTCGGCAACTGAGAGGACTTAGCCTTGAGCAAAGTCATCATTACTTTGCCCAATCATGGCTCTTAGAGTGCACTGTGCCGTGATTGGGCAAAGTCTTGCACCTGACCAGTGGTCAGGTGCATTGCTTAACCAAATCAGGGCTTCACAAGGCACTGTGCTGCCAACAGCCCGCCGAATGCCCTGATAGTTTGTTTGTTCGCCGAACACATAAACTACCTACTGATTGGGTACAGGCACTGTTAGGCTAACAATCTTCTGCTCGACGCCTTTGATTTTTCAATAGGACCACCCACTGAGAGAATTTCAGCCAGTTCATTAAGAAATTTGCTCCATGCATACCCAGCATGCAGCCAAAATTACACTGAAGTAGATTCCAGAATGCCATTAAAAAAAAGCCCAGATTAAGCCCAGACCTCAATTCAATTGAAAATTTGTGGCAAGATTAGACATTTTCTGTTCACCTACAGCTCCCATCACACAACTGTCACACGCTTGCCATGAAAAATTGTCAATAAGATGTGCAAAGTTGGTACAGCTGGTACAGCCCTACTCCAAAAGACTTGCAGTTGTAAAATTTTCTGTTCACCTACAGCTCCCATCACACAACTGTCACACGCTTGCCATGAAAAATTGTCAAGAAGAAGCAGAAATTAGTTGTGCAAAGTTTGTACAGCCCTACTCCAAAAGACTTGCAGTTGTATTTGTAGCCAAAGGGGCCTGCATGCTTATCAAACCAAATATCTGACTTCAAATCGAATGGGGTAATAATAATGCCCCAAAAATCTATTTTAATTCCTGGCTATAACATTATATAATAGTAGTTATATATATACACACACACACACTTATTCTTCAGACTTGGGATCAGAAACAGACAAAAGCATTGTGATATTTTGTTCATCTGACATGAATGCCTTCTTTAAGAGCGACATATTCTGGAAAAATGAATTTAGTCCAAAGAGACTCACAGCTGGTGCTAAACATTATCTATAGGTCTTTCTGATGCCGCCTGTTCTGCTGATATGCTTCCTTTTGCAGTGATAATTGGCTTGGCTGTCCATTCCCTTCATCTAGTGATAGAAAACTATCAGTCTAAATGCAATGTGAGAGAAGTCTCTCTAGCCAATTAGTCTGTAATGGGAGCATTAACTGCAGTGTCTTCCACAGAGGGCACCTTAGCCATTTTTGTTGCTCCTACGAAGATGAGAATGCTACCTGTGATATTAATACAAACTGCATGATAGGATAGACATATCAATGGGGGACAATGCTGGAAGGTGAGTGAGAAACATTTCCCTGCAGAAATAAATGGAACATTTTAAATCGTGCAACCTCAATGACTGCTATTAATTAAAGGGACCTGTAAATGACAGAATCTCTGAAGCGTGCACCGTGCACCAAATGTACACAAAGCACAGTAGTAGCATTATTTTTATGCTACTAGAAATCTGCAACAAAAACCATGAAACATACATTGAGTAATATAGATGTTGGATCATTTAAATAATGGTGTTCATACTGATCTGGAAAACCAAGTATAGTTTTCCATTTCCGTACAGTAGTAACTCCCATGGTGCCATTTTTTTCTAGAACCCCCAGTGTTCATGTACCCCAATTCTACTGTGTAAGCATTTAAATGTCACCTTGCTGATTTGTCATTTATATCTACATCTACTGGACTAGTCTAAACTGGACATTCTGTTATTTTAGAATCTTTCGGTATTATACCACGATAGTACTCAAGTCACAGACATCGGTACGGATTCTGCACTATTTGTAGGAAATGAATAGTTAACTATTTAAAGACTCTGTTTATCACGATCTTTTGTATTTGAAGTAAATTATTCTGTGTTTTACCTGAAGACTCCTCAATCCTCAATCGTTTTGTCCCTCAATTTTGCTTTTGGGGCTGACTTTAATGTCATATGGATGTTTTACCAGCATGCTATTATCATCATTTTATGATGATGTTTTTATCAGCCAATGGATTTGTCAATACATTCTTGATGTTATGTATTCAAAAATGAAGGTCTGTTGTATATCATTTTAGGTACCCTCCCCATCTCTAACAAATAGGTGTGTCCATTTTTTATCTGATATTTATTATATGGGGTGACATACTCAGACCTTGCTCCACTGAAAAGCCCTGATTACTTGATAAAGTGTTATTTTAGGGAGTAACCTGGGAGAAAATCTGTTATATACATTTTTATGGCAACAAATGTCAAAATACTGAATGCTTTAGTAAAATACCACACATATCTAGTATAAGGGGCTTGTTCTGATAATCTAATGTAATCCCCCCCAGGTGAATTAGCTAATGTGATGTCTACACAAATAATGAAAAAAAGGAAGCTTTTGTTAACAGTGTAATTGTTCTGAGAAAATATAAAGGAATGTAGTGTGATTAGATGATTGTCATTGGTCATGATAAGATAACTGGTGCAAACATTCAATATGTCATCACAACCACTGCTGTTGAGCCACAAGTTTCAGCATATGCATGCTCTCTCCAAGCTTGTCACTCTTAGTAGACCAAAAACACTCAGATACATTCTACTACAGAGTTTACCCTACAATCTATATAAACCAGGAAGGAAGTTGCAAACTAAACTGTATTTTTCATTTATGGATTAAATCTAATCTATAAATATGGCCATGTTATTTACTTTTCCAGTATAGGTTGCCTAAAGCCCAACTCAATGTTCAAAACTTTTATTAGCAACCCCCCCCCCCTTTCCATGACTGCTAATTTTTCTGGCCTCTACATACCTTTAACATCTAAAGGCCTATGTCATCAATATGCATCAACGCTTTGGGACAGCATGTCCTAAGATGCAGAGCAGATTTGCCACTGTTGGGGTGAGCAGAGATGGACTGTTTGGGGCAGATGTACCAAGAGGCTCAGCTACTAGTGGCAGCACTATGATGTTGCCCATTGGACTGCAGGGGAGATGGTGTTCATGACAGCTGTGCCAGGGAGGAAGGGGCTGGGTGATGCTAGATGTAATACAGTGTGGAAGGGGACCAGCTTATGTTCCCTCTAAAGATCTGACGTTAAAATACAGCTACAGTACACAGAAAAAAAAAGTAAACACAGATCCTGGATGACATCCTCGAAGCAAGTAGTTAAAGAAGATAAGCCTAGAGTTGCACAAAACAAGGTTGTGATCTCAAAAGGAGATATTCTAGAAGACATTTTTCCTGAAAATAATAACTTTCATGAACACTCCAAATGATCTCTTTTGACTTAAATGGCCAATATCATAGGATGTCTTCCAAGAGGTTTCCAAGGTGCATTCAAGATTGATGTATTAGACTGGGGTAAAATGAAGTGGAAGAGTTGTACAGAGCAGCCAATCAAATGCTTACTTTTAGTCCTACCCCCACCACTCCCACTTTGTTTCTAAAGGGTTTATGCATCAGCCCCAATGTGTACATCAAACACAATGTAAAATGTACAGTCAAATGTATTGCTCATAGTTGCACTTTATAAAGGTTTGTTTTATGTAGTGGACATTTAACACATCAAACACATTGTTTAGGTAATAATTCACACATTTTCATTACAAAGCTATATTTTTAAATGGGATTAAACAATTCTTGAAGGCATACATTTTCACCTAATTTTAATATATAAAGCCTTTCAAACCGGGCTGGGGCGACTGTGTCAGGACTTGCATAAATGACAGTCCACCATTTGTATTAAATGGCAGAGCAAGGCTTTGTTCACAGTGCGATGCTGCCTACTCTAAATACAGATTACAAGCCTTGGTGGAGTAACACTCCACATACTCATTAGTGTCATATGGAGGAAGGCAATCCATCATACAGGTCCTGTCATATTCCTCTGAAAGGTTTTCAGTATAAAGGTTACTATGACAACCACCATATTTGTAAATCCGTTGCAAAATGGATTCTACTAGCATGCAAACTAAATGTCCAATAAGGATTCTGAAATAATTTGACTTAGGAGCTTTTGTGTATTTATTTGTTATGTGTTTGTGTATTTATTTATTATTTGAAACCAATATTTATTGTATTTTAAAAATCCTATTATATGATTGAAATAATATTTTAGGATTGAATTAGTATTACTTTGATATGATTTATAATATTCTATGATTTAATTATTATTAACTTCTTAAAAAGACAAAACAATTTGATTACAAATGACTTGCATTGTGAATTTGACATCTATGTGAATACTTTTTTAAAAAATGACAAAAACAGGAAACAGAGGCAACTTTAGGGCTGCAACAACTAATCGACATAATCGATTATAATCGATTATTGAAAAAGTTGTCAACTATTTCAATCATCGATTAATCGGCTTCCGATTGGTTGCCCCTGTTCACGGCTCCACACACGCTGCGCGCCACACCTCCTCCCCACCTCAGACCCGCCCGCATCCATGCTCCACACGCCACACCTCCTCCTCCCTCACGCTCACTGCCCGCCCAAATCCACGGTCGGCACAGGGACGCAGGGAGAAGAAGTAAGGAGGAGCAGGTGTGGGCGGATGACAGCCGCCGATAGACAGGCCCCATCTCAGAAACAGATTGCTGGAAGACTGCTCAGGTAAGCCTGCACTTTCCCCACATGGTGCTCTATGATTTATGGCTTGGATAGTGGGATTTGTATTCCTCTATAGTTGATGGTACATTGTGCTGTATATTATACAGACCAATGTACCATCAGCTATAGAGGACTACAAATCCCAGCAATACATTATACACTGTATGTATAATGTATTGCTGGGATTTGTTGTATTCCTATATAGCTGGTGGTATTCTGCATTGCGCTGTATAGAGGACTACAAAACCCAACAATAGTACATTATACAGCGCAATGCAGAATACCACCAGCTATAATGTACTATTGCTGGGATTTGTTGTATTCCTCTATAGCTGGCGGTATTCTGCATTGCGCTGTATAATGTACTATTGCTGGGTTTTGTAGTCCTCATTAGCCGGTGCCATTCTGCATTCATTGCTATATAATTTTACACTTTTCATTTCACTATATTGCACACCACACTTTCTTTTTTACTTCCACCGCTCCAAGCTTGCTCCTGTGATGGACTGCAATCTCAATACAAACTAGTAGTCCCATCACCGGAGCCATTTTTAAAAATGTATTTTATTTTCTATCCGATTAACCGATTAATCGAACTTAATAATCGGCTAACTAATCGATTTTGAAAATAATCGTTAGCTGCAGCTCTAGGCAACTTCAATCAATAGAATGTCATAATACTCCATGGCCATTAAACATATGCTAATCAATAGTGATAGCATCAAGCTACCCTCATCCTTCAGTATTTAGCAATTTAATAAAACGATTGAAAGGTGGTGTCTTGTTACAGCTGAAGAGCTGCCGGTATTTCACAGAATCAAGTGATCTCCATTAACAAGCATGCCATCACTAAGAACATCTTTTAAAAAAAAAAGCAATTAGCAAGCATACCTCCAAACAAGTTGGGATTTAGCAAAGTGATTTCTGAATCACAGGATTCAAGACCCAATGCATGGTGTCACCAGGACAGGAAGTGATGAGAAATCTCTCTAATATGCATTCAAGTACCTTAACTATTAACAAAAATGTATCTTATTTGTGCATCAGCTGTAGACCCTCAAATAATTTCTGAATTGGTGCCGGTACTGTCCTTCCTTCTGGAGGGTGTCTACATTTGTTCCCCATGGTCCCTGTGTGTGTAGTACCTGCTCCAAGCTCACTCCTATGATGTACTACGCTCTCATGTTTAGTTTACTAATTTGTATTGAGATTGTAGTCTATCATGGGAGTGAGCTTGGAGTGGTGACTGCTTTTCAACGCACACAGGGACCATGGGGAACCAAAGTAGCCACCCTCCAGAAGGAAGGACAGTGTCAGCACCAATTCAGAGATGATTGAGGATCTACAGCTGAGTGATTTCCCCATTAAGATACATTTTTGTTAATAGTTAAGGTGCTTGACAGCATTTGTGAGATTTAATTTCTGAGTTTAGCGTCACTTTAAGTCTTAAGATCAAATAAAATAAAACTTGCAGGGAGGAATGATTTGGCTTGCAGTTGTTTACTAAGAAACCATACTTACAGCAAAGGTACAGCGTGGCACACAGAACATGATGGTTCTAACCTTGTGGAAGCATTAGCATACACTGGCATTTGCATGACCTGTTTAAGCATACAACTATCAGTTCCTTCTCATGTCTGTGTACCCAGAGAAGTATATAAGAACTGAGTTGGTAATTTTGGGATTACAGAGCTGACCCTTGTTCCACAGGAACGTACTGTCCAGACGTGTGTGATGTAATCACGGACTTACCCTAAGCATGCTGTGGAAAAAAGCTAGTGACCTGAAAACATTGACTGAGGGTGGCAGGAAAACTCATAGTAGGGCCAAAACTCATATTTACTTTAATGATTCAGCTCTTTCTTTCAGCTTTAAAGCATAAGATTTGTAGACTCCCTCGCAATGCCATACAGTGAATGTAGTCACAGCTGTACAGCAAGCTTGGAAAAAGAAGGAACTGAAACAGAAACCTTATATCATTACTAATTTAGAGTCAAAATAATTTTCATATTGCAAGTGATACATATTAAGAGGATCTGTCGCTTTGTAGCAATTCTAATTGTGCAGAAAGAATCATACATACTGCTGTTTTTTTTTAACGCTGAACTCCAAACACAAAAACTCTCATTAAAATATATTCCTTGATAGCCACAATGAATCTTAGGTCTCGTTCACACCTAGGCGTATTGCAATATGCGCGACCTTCGCGCGTTTTTTACGCGATTCGCGATAAAAAAGTTGCGTGACAAACGCGCGTTTCCAAAGGCTACTTGGCTGTATCCCAATGGAAACGCGCAACAAAACGGCCCAAAGTAGTACATGTACCTTTTCAGGCGTGGGCCGTTTTGTCGCGTGTTAGGGACGGGCGGAAATACGCCAAGGTGGGAACGAGACCATTGAATACAATGGGATTTATATTTTTGAGCGTTTTGTAGAGCGTTCGTCGAGCGTAGAACGCGCTACAAAACGTTCAGGTGTGAACGAGGGCTTAATCTACTTAATTTGCACCAAATGCCTTTGCAAACCCAGATTACCTTGTAATAGATATGGTGATATCATCATAATGCTGCATATAGCCTGTGCAGAGAGTAGGGCTGTGGGATGTACCAGCAGGCTCCACCCACTACAGGCTGCCTGCAGAATACTACAGGAGGGGGCGGATACAAGACTAGTCACCCTGCACGAGGAGACAGAGCAGCAGTGACTGGTCTTTATTATAGGAAGCTCTTAAACAAAGGAATGTTTCACACTGGATTACTGAACAGATGCAGAGGAAATACCCAAAGAACACCAAGATTCATGTAAGAATGCATATCTCTATTTGCCTATCCCAAAGTTCAGCTTTAAAGTATCATTTTAACATATTTTTAGGTATTAATTAAAGCCCCAATATCCATTAAAGCATCACTATTGCAAAGCATAATGTGCTCACGTAACTATATAAGTTAATACATGTAATATAATTATTTTATATGTGAATTTCTACATGCAGACCAAGCTAATGAGCAGTGTCAAGGGCAAGGACAAGCTATAACACTGCATGGCTTGCATTTCACAATCAAAGAGTCCATAGAGAACCAGCACTCGAAACGGGATCTGTTGAATAATATCAATTTATTCCCAAAAAGGCATAAAAATAGCCAATAACAAACCTCTGTAAAAGTTTAGTATTGACTGTTTTTATGCCTTTTTGGGAATAAATTATTATTGGATTGATCCTGTTTCAAGTGCCGGTTTTCTATGGACTCTTGGATTTAAGGCTTAGGCGAAAGCCTCATCTGGCACCACGGTTCCATTAGCAGGAGTGGATGTGTGATAGTGGAGTTGTTCCATTTCTGTCTATTATATATAACAATCACCTTGTTTCCTATAAACCTTCTTAAAAAAACAAGACGTGTTGCTGAAACTGTTCAGCCACCCTTGGACCCCCATTTAGCTTTACTGGTATATAAAAGGTGTACATTAAAAAAGAACTACGGGGGAAGTGTTTTCCCCCATAGTTCTCTTAAGGGTCACGGGAGGACATATACTAGCGTCCTCCCGTGACCCAAAACTCAGTATATTGCAAGCTACAGCTCGTGTATACTGAGACTACCACAGGCGGGACGGATCCCGACATTACTGACGAGATCAACCCAGCTGCGTGAGTGACAGCTGGCTCTGCCTATCTAGAGGCACCCGCTGTACCCACCCCACCTTGGAGCGGGGAGGGGGGGGGAAATCCCTGCAGGGTGCCGTGACTGACCGTCATTCCTCTCTGCAGGGAGACGATCGAGAAGTGAGCGAGCAACGGTATGTGTTCGCCTACTTCCCGATCTATTAAGCCGATGAGTGACAGTTTCATTGTCACAGGTCGGCTCGAAGTATGAGGATGAGTGATTTTCACTCACCTCATAGTTCTCCTTTAAACATTTTGCCTCAAGCTAGGCTGTCTCTGGAAATAGGTAAATGTTGCCCCATGACAGTTTCTGTTGGCGCTATATAAATAATATGTAATAGTAATAGTGTAACTGGAGTGGAACTCCAAGATTGTTTGAAATAGTGCTAGAGACTATAGGGGGAGATCTTGCTGCAGGGATCTCCAATAGAGACGAGAAGTCAGGGGGAGACTCAGTTTACCAGATTCCACTTATAACAAAAATATCACTTTTGGGTAGATGGTTCCTCTAAAGCATTTAACATATCTTGCCTTGGTTACAAAAATTCTGTAACATTGTTTGTCCTCTGAATAATTTTATTGGTGATAATTGGAGGTTTTAGGTCGGAGATCCTTTCACATAGAGAATGCAGAATATTTTTTATAAATACCTCAAAGAAGCAATAAACAAGTGTCCTCTACAGAAAAGCATTTTTTATGTAGTGTACTGTTGTTGAATGTGACTGTGATATCCAAGCTTCCTCTGGCCCTTCCCCAAATCACTATCTGTATGTAGACTTTGTTGATGACCTACACGTGTTCTCTCCAATAGACCTCACCGTGCATTGTTATTTCACCGTCACTAACCAATGTCGGCGGCATGGCTGCCCGTAAACACTGTTTTTCAAATGTGGACCTATGATTAACTGGATAGCATCAATTAAAATGTTTTGAAAGCTATTTATCTTGAAGCTTGGAGACAATTAAAGTATTACAATAAAAGAGTAGCCAAAAAAGGAGCTTTTGAGCATGTAACAACTTGCAAAAAATAGACTACAAATATTTTCCGGCAATAGTTCAGAACGTAACACTTTCCAGATCACAAAATGGAACATACATTTTAACAGATAATGTGCAGCGTATCTTGGGAATTGGGGGTAAGATCCTTTAAACCTGCTGACCACAGCAGAACATTACAGTGCTGCCGATATACTATTGACCTGTCTTTTTGATTCTTTCAAGAATTTGCATTGTGATTTGAAACATTTTTTTTTATCTAACATACACAATAACTTAGCAGCTTCATTAAAGTCAAAACTTCAGTTGGGAACAAAAGTTATATGTAGGTGAATCACTCTCCTTAGTTGGATCATCTAAAAAGTCAGCAACAGAGGGAGTAGCTGGTGAGTGAAGCTCACCAGAGGAATCTGCAGATGACAGTCACTTATATTCATGTGCATTTCATGGTGCAACTCATTCAGAGGCCATACTAAGGGCTTGATTTACTAATGATGGCTAAGATGGCTGTAGAGAAATACACTGGGGGGGAAGATTGAAAAGTGAGGTGGCTGAGGAGGAATGTGGGGAGTACTGTGGCCAGAGGAGGTTGACATTTCACTTGAATTACTGAAGTAAATACAGGTCCATGTCACTTCAGTAAATAAGGCTGTAACAGTAAGGCTCCATTCACACATGAGCGGTTTTCCGCGTGTATTCGGCTGTAGAAAAGAAAAGAACCGCGCTAAACATAAAAAACAATGCATTGCAATGTGCATTCTTCAGACTATTGCAGCGTCTGCACGGTACGAAACCGCGCGTCCCGCAAAATCGTACAAGCGCGATTTCATGGGCGGATTCTGCATGTTCCCTCCATAGCAATAGCCGCAAACGTGCGGAATCCACGCGTATGTTAACGTTTGCGTGCTTTTTCGTTTTTTTTAAGTGTACAGAGCCATTAGAACCAGAAGCAAGTTGAATGCAGCCATAGAAATACATGTTTTAGGTGCTCAGGAGGAAAACAATATTGCTTTGGAGAAGCATCCACAAAGTGTTTATAAAGCACTTACCATGAATTTAATAAATATTCACACTGCATTCCTATTGTCATATATAGGGGAACGAAAGCTACTGAAACACAGCAAAACAGGACATACTGAGGGGGATTTATCAAATCTGGAGCAGACAAAATCTGGAGCAGCTGTGCATGGAAACCAATCAGCATATACCCTTCACTAGCAAAGCTTAACCGAAGAAACTGAAGAGACAAGCGGATTGGTTGCCATGGGCAACTGCTCCAGATTCTGTCTGCTCCAGTTTTGATAAATTCCCCCACTGTGTTTCAATGGAAACAACGCAACACATCACAATAAGTGTGGCACAGCAAAAATATACACAAACTGGCATTGCTGCATACAATCCACTTCAAAATTCAACCACTGCATTCCGAATGCTTAAAAAATACTTTAAACAACATGTCAGTAGTCCGTGTATGTAAAGCCAAAGTCCGTGTACGTAAATACACAAGTCCGTGTATGTAAAGCCAGACATCCCAACTCTCCCGGACGCTCCGGGAGTCTCCCGCTATTAGATAGCGGCCGCCCGGGAGAGAAACACTTCCTCCCGGAAAGGTTTATCTGCTCGATCGAGCAGATAAACCTTTCCCTGCAATCGTTTTTTTTTTCTTTTCTGACATCGGGAGCCGCGGCCCGTCGTCAGTCAGAAAAGAAAAAAAAGGCATACGATTGCATAGCTTGATTCCTATTGGCTATTGCACTTTGCAATAGCCAATAGCAAACTAGGTAATGCACCTGGCTACTGCCGCTGTCAATCAGCAGAGGGGACCTGAATTTTTCTATCAGGTCCTCTTCTGGTGATTGAAAGCAGCAGAGGGCGGGTGCAATAGCTAGTTTGCTATTGGCTATTGCAAAGTGCAATAGCCAATAGGAATCTAGCTATGCATTCTAATGCAGAATACTAAAAAAAAAAATCAGAAAAAAAACCTGCAGATAGCAAAGAAGCATTCAGGTTGGGATCCCTGGTAAAGCCAAAGTTTTTTTATGCTTTAGATAGAGTGAGGAAATGGGAAAGACCTTGTCAGGTTTTTATTGTGGTCTATGTCTCCACTGGGGAGATTTACTTTCTCTATTTGCTTTAGTGACAGTTGTCTCTGGTACAGAAAGTGCGGGGAAATCCAACATTTTAGAGCTGTCATAGGAACAAGAGTTGAGGGATAATCGTCCACTGTGGAAACCTGTTCCAGTGACAGCTGTCTAAAAGACTATATCCTCTTGCTTTGGATAGATTTCCTCTTACCTCCTGTTGTGTCTCTGGGAAAGTAAAAGGAAATCTCTCCAATGGTGTACAGATAGCAAACCTGGACAGAGGTCTTAACCATTTTCTACTCTATTCAAAACCAAAAAAACTTCAGGTTTTCCCATTACAAACGCTTTAGAGGACAACTCCAACTTTAACAAAAAACACTAAAGCCTACCCTTCCTTGCTCCCCAACTTTAAGCCCCGTTCACATTGAGCGATTTATCGTGCGGTAATTCCCGCGATATCGCGGCAAATTACCGCGCGATATCGCGCTCCAATGCATTTCAATGGGGCAAAGGGTCCTGCTGTCGCGGGTCGTGTGTCGCTACAGCAGCACCCTTTTTGGAGCGGATTTAGCCGCGATTCAAGCTTGCTCAATGCAAGCTTGAACGCGATATCACGCCGCAAATCTCGCAATGTCGCGCAATATGCAAATCGCGCAGTGGGAACGGGGCCTAAAGTGCATCGAAACCCAAAAGCTAAAATGTATTATACTGTAGCTTACCAGATCTTGGAAGTGAAGGCTGCATTTGTTTTCTTTTATTTCTTTATTTTCACCTGGTGATTCGCCCAGTAAGTCTGTTCTTTTTCAGCTTCCTTTAACAGACCAAATTGTCCAGCAGAAGTGGCAATTAAAGGACTGAGGCAAACCATTTAACACTGACAGGGACTCTTGGCACACCAGGCAAACCATTTAACACTGACAGGGACAATGGTCAGCTTTTATTCATTTATGTAAAATCTTTATCCCAAAGAAAAAAAACTGTTGCTGTATCTGCTTGAAAAGTGTTACCTGCATTGGAAGTCATGATCTGTACCTTCATTGCACAAATGGGTCACAGAGCTTAATCATTTGATGCGAATGGAGGAGATGATGGCTCAGTCGTATGATAGAAATGCGCAAATATTTTTAAAAAAGTATTAGCTGGAGTTCAGCTTTAACCTTCCTGGCGGTATTCCCGAGTGTGGCTCGGGGTTAATTTTCAGTACCAAGAGCGGTAACCCCGAGCCACACTCGGGATTGCGCAAAAGTGTCACTTACCTTGTCCCTGCGAGCCCGCGGTGTCCTCTGCTGTGTGCGCCCGGCCGATGACAGCATTCGGCTTTCAGTTTCATTTTCGGGCGTCACAGCGGAGGGCAGGGCCGGCGGGAAATTCAAAAGTGAAAACATGACATTTACACAGAATACACACAATACAATGTAATCTGCTATAATGACATATATTTATCAAACTATTTCACTTCAGTTTTCTCCCTAGAGCTTTGTCCAGTGCCCTGCCTGCACTTTTACAAAATAAAATACACAAATACAGTGTAACAAACATAATGTTTACTTGCAATTGCACTGCATTGGAACGCATGGCACTGTGGTACTGTGCGCTCCAGTGCGAGCGATCACACTGTGGGTGGGAGGCGTGTTTGGGGTGCCATTGAAACGAATGGCACTGCAACGCACCTCCCGCAGCAATACTTTGTCAGGCCGAAACCGAAAATGACTTTTTCCCACCATTTCTTTTTTAATAATTGTTTTGTAAGCACATGGCACTTGAACAGCTTCAGCCAGGAAATGACAGCTGCCAGTGGCAAGATTCTGCAGACGGCAGCTGAATGTAAATACAGCAGGTAGTGGGCTGGTGCAATAACCAGGCTGCTATTGGCCATTTTATATTTCAATAGCCAATAGCAGGCTGGCTATTGCACCCGCCCACTGCTTGCTGTGCCCTCCTCCCAGCATGGAGGAGAGAGCTGGGGGATACAACCAACTAATCAATAATGAGAATAGTTGACAGCTATTCTCATTATCCACTGCTCCATAGTAGAGCCACCCTAAAGCCGGTACACACACACACATATCGACTTTCCCGATGAACTGGTCGAAATTTGCACAGTGGGTGCCGCTGTCGGCACCCTTCTAGCTGCATCTCTCAAAGGAGCCATATGGGGATTTCTTGGCCGAATGGAGCTTGCAGCCAATCAAATGAGAACAGCCCGGGATTCCTCTATCAACACTCGTGATGGAGGAATCTGTTATATTTTCTTTGTTCAGAAAATATACATATACGTGTATACTCAACTTTAGACAGGAAGTGACAGGCTGGGCCAATAGGAGGGCCAATAGGAGAAAAGAAAGGAAAAAAGCCTGAAAATAGGAAACTAATGCAGCTGCCACATCTAGGGACTGGTAAGCTGCAATACATTACATTTTTGTTTTGGGTTTAGATATACTTTAATCTAAGCTGCATCCTAGAAAATGTGAAAGCTGGATGTGAACATACATTTCATGTAATGTGGAAACGAGTATTCACATTACTAGTATATAGTAGTATATTAAAGATATATGGGGGGGGGGGGAATGTATCCAAACTGGAACAGACAAAATCAGCTTCTCTCTTTCATTTTCAAATCTTAACAAAACAAACTGGAGAGAGAAATTGATTGGTTGCCCTGGGCAACTGCTCCAGATTTTGTCTGCTCCAGTTTTGATACATTCCCCCCATAGTATTTTATTTTATTCAAGGATTGGGAAAGAGAAGGGATGTGGCCAATATGTATCATGTCATCAGAAATGAGTGGAGCTATAGTGATGTGTGTGAGGTTTGTATGCAACATATACAGTAATACCTTGGTTTACAAGTAACTTGGTTTGAGAGCGTTTTGCAAGACAAGCAAACATTTCTGAAAAATGTTGCCTTGATATACAAGCAAATGTCTTGCAGTAAGAGCAAAATTTTGTAGAAAAGCAATACCGAAAAAGGCTGTAGCAGTGCGAGCGATGAGTCTGTTTAAGGACAATGCAATGTCACATTGGATAGATTCCTTGTTAAGGTTTCACGAAATGAAAAAGATTCCATTGAGCCGAGAGATAGCGGTGATTTCGTTAGTGATAGTGAAAGTTGTCCTACACAATAATCCTCCTCTCTTGTCCCCCTCACACCGGCCACGAAGGTACCAGTAATTGGTTTATTTTTCTTTATATTTTGTACAGTATTATATTACAGTACAGTATTATAATCATTTTTATATGAATATTTTTGGGTTGTGGAACGAATCATCTGAATTTCCATTATTTCCTATGGGGAAATTTGCTTTGATATACAAGTGCTTTGGATTACAAGCATGCTTCCGGAACGAATTATGCTCGTAAACCAAGGTATCACTGTAGATGGATATATACAAAATGACACTGTGCCGAGCACAATCATAGCAAGTTATAATTATCCATTCAAGTACATCATAATCAGCACTTCAGTTTTTGGAAGCTGTTCAGCACGCACACACTAGGTCATACTTACCACACTTATTTGCGAGGTAAATGAGTCCTTTTAGTAAACATATCACAATCACATTATACTACCATCCCCTTCCCTATCCCCATGGTGAGATATTACAATGCCATTATTATTGTGTGAGAAGGGGAAAGGAAGCCAGCGTTTCATGTATTTGTGAATGTGAAATGAGCAGTTGACTCAGAATCAGAGTGTAGGCAGAACATTAAGAGATATGTAATTCCAAAGCAGAAGTTAATACTTCTTTTCTTTCACATGATGTGTTATAAAGCTCCAACATCCTTCAGTATCCAGCAAATTACACATTCATATTGTTGTATAGCAACACTTTGCACAAGGTTAATGCTGTCTGTTTGTAGTTGTCTCTGACCCATTACTGAGCATTAACACATTTCATGCTCCACTGTTCCTATTTTATCCTTACTCACTTAACTCGGGATCAATAATGGAGTCAAATCTAAGCTACCTGTATGGATTCTGCTAACAGACCAAAACACAGAGGCTGATATATGAACAGGAAAGTGTTTTGCCAATAGGAAGCAGACAGATTCAAAATTTTACTTTTTAAGTAGAGGTTAGCTCTTAAACAAGAAAAATCTTAACCATTTGTGTGGAGAAGGCCTTTAAAACAGGACATTGTGGTGAAAATCGCAGCAGACTAGTGGTATTTTGGATCTCTAAGTGATGCTTTATTGTTGCATCGTTTAACCACTTCTAGTACATAAGCATCAGCATGGCTGTTGGCCTTTAAAACCAGCTGTACACATATGCGACCAGTCAGCCCACTCACTCGTGCACTCCCAGCACAGTGACCATGTTGTCACTGACAGCTCCTGGTCACCATTTACTATTGGGAGCTGGTAGGACAGGCTCCCCATCATTTGACTGCTGTGACAGCCAATCACGTATTCAGAAAGCATGCCTCCTGCCATTCAGAGCCCTGTAAAGGTTTGGCGGGAGCCAGTGCCAGGGGGTTAAAGCTTGCCAAATTTCCTCTCTAAAAAAAACTTTATTGAGTATTGCTGGAAGCCAAACAACATATGGCCTGCCTATGCACAGGCTGAAACTCTTCATTAAAGGAAAATGATTGGGAAAGTAAAATATACTCTTCCCAATACTTAGTGCCAGTGTGTGTCGCACGCCAGCTCTATAGCTCAAATGGCTGATAGCTTAGCTCACAGTCTTCTCTATGTAGAGAAGTGATTGGCAGTCACCCCCTTTCCCCCCACACCACTGCAGGGATTCCCCCACCCTCTCTGTTCCTCCAGTGCTCATTAGAGGAATAGACAGGGGAGAGCGCGGGCATAGTTAGCTCTAAGTCTAGAGAGGCAGAACCAGCTGTCAATCAGGCAGCGGGGTGGATGCCGAAAATATTGCTGGGATCTATCTGGCCTGCATGCGGCTCTGCGCTGTTGGCAAATAGTGGGCAGTAGCCCGCTTGATGCTGACTTTGGGTCACCATAGCCTCAGTTCACAAAGATACCACACCAGGATAAGGATATTTTTTTAAAAAAGTGACAGTTATTTTCAGTCCAATGAGATTTGAAAATGGAAATCACATGGCTGAAGGGACTTCTTGTGTCTTAAGTCAATTGCACCTCATATGCTTTTAACAAGCTAATTTTCAAGGTGAAAGCTTGTGTTATTCAGCCGGTAGGTTACAAGCATCATATTTTATGGTTGAATTTAAAGTGCATCTCTAACCAAAAATAATGTTGTTTTGTTTTCCATAGAGTAGGTAATTGTTAGAATCCCAGTCTTTTTTTGGGCTGTCTATAAGTCTGCTCTGAAGATTTCCCTTTCTTTCAGTCCCTCTGACAATGCTGTCACCAAGCTATTAAGTGAGGGAAAGTCAGGGACAAATGGCAATAAAAACATGGTTAATTATTATGCTAAGAGAAGGCTAAAACCTCTGTTAGCTTTTATTGCTGACAATGTCCAGTTTGGATATTCCCCTCCCTACCTGCCATAGTGACACTATTGTCACCAGAACAGGAAGTGAACGGAAATCTCAATAGGTCACAGGCAACAAAACAGCTTAATAGGGGTTCTATCTCTCTGCTACATTTTGGCTAGAGTTACACTTTAGTTGACTTTGTACAGAAGTACTTTTCCCCCCTAGCTTGCATTCACTTTAAATACCTAATCAAGTAAGTGGAAATTTCTATTGCTTTCTATTTATCTGAACCTGTCTGGGTACCAGGACACTGGTGAGGCTGAAAATTACACCTTTAGGTAATCAGCCCCTTCATTTATAAAACTCAGCACCAAGAAAGGCATTGTTCATAGTAGCCAATCAGATACCTGCTGTGCTCTGTGTAATGTTTCTATATATAAGATCCTGTGCATTATTTTTGTTACATGCTTTAGTTAGAAAATATTTAGTCAATAATATAATAACAAATTGTCAATGTGGCAGAAAAATGGATACCAGTTTGTCAAAATAAACCAGATACACAACACAGATACATTTACTCTATGATGCCTAAAGATTTTACAATTTGATTTTCGCTTTATCGGCCAATGCAGTAACCAAACATTCTTTGTTCTATTCATTTTAGCCTATGGAAGCTAAAATCTGGTTGCTATGCACATCATTGATTGTATCTAATAAAACTCCAAGCAGATATAAAATTAAGAACATGATTTAAATTAACTCCATTACTATACTAAAACAAAGGAACTACTATCAGGTATAAAGCGGCACTCAAAATCCCTGCCGTTACAGCCGAGCCAGTCATGCTCTGCTGCAAGTACATACTGACAGGCAACACGCTGGCAGGAGAGGAGAATGATGCTCCTCCACTGTCTAATCACAGGCTAGGGGCGGGGAGGTGACCAGGTTGCATTGCTTAACTGCAGTAGAGAAAAAACAGATCACTAACTTGGCTGTTACTCTTTTTGAAGGATGTGAATGTAAAAACTGGATAGACAAACTTAGAAATCCTTTGCCATGTAAGCAAACTCCTGTAAAGGTATTTCAGTTGTGTATTTAGCCGTTTGCATGGAGTACTGGAGGGCACTGCAACAAGTACAAATAGTTCTTTATACTATGGCAAAGCAATATTCTAAGATGCCCATTCCTGGAACTTATCAAGGTTTAAAGTGTATGTTAACCCTAACCTTGAAAAGTTGGTGACACATTCCTTCTGGTCCCTAAGCAATGTATGCATTCTCTAAGGCAACTTCAACAGCCATACAATACCTAGTTATCCTGCCATTACCCTCAGGGAACAACTCCTTCTTGTTTATAACTGACTACGCTGGGCACAAAAGCAGATCAGTCTTGGCATGTCAAGTTTGCGTCTCTTCTTCTGACATGGAAGATAAAGGATGCTGTGCTGCAGCATAATGTTCCTGTAGTCCTGTAGTCTAAATACAACTGCCATGCCTACCGTCCAGCCCTCCACAGTGTGATTACAGCAGCTTCTGGCAGAGATGGAGCAGACAAAATCTGGAGCAGCTGTTCATGGCAACCAATCATCTTCTCTCTTTCATTTACAAATCTTAATTGAACACACTGAAGAGAGAAGCTGATTGGTTCCCATGCACAGCTGCTCCAGATTTGGTCTGCTCCAGTTTTGATCAATCCCCTCCCACAGTGTTTAAGTGTTTAAACAATATCCTTTGCTGTTAATAGTGTGCACCGCTATCCTAGGGAATTAATAGAAATGGTTCAGGCAGTGCAATTGCAACAGGGTCTATGAAGTCACCTTGGCCAAGTCAGTCTCTCTCTCTCTCTCTTCTTTTGTTAAGCTATCTGCTGAAGGTCTAGCAAGCTCTTTAGTATTGTTGAAAAGAGAAAGCTATACCAATTTAATGAAATTTGACATTCAGTGGTTTCCTGTAAGAGGAGAATTCTAATCCATTGCCACTCAGTCTAAGGGGTATATTCACTAAGCTGCCATAGGCAGCCGAGTGAAAGACCGACCTGAAGGGAAGTGAGCCGAACGCTGTTCGGCTATTCACTTCAGGCTGGTACGGCTGATTTCAGCCGTATATCGGCTGAAATCAGCCGTACATCGGTTGGCTTCGGGTCGGCCGCCCCGAAGCATGTTCGGCCGATCCGAAGTGCAGGCTACTCACTGCTGTTCGGTCTATTCTTAAAGATGACGAACAGCAGTGAGTTAATAGCCGAATGCCGCCGAGCGGCATTCGGCTCAGCTGTTCTGCTCGGTCCCTCAGAGGGGCCGAGCAGAACAGAAAAATAGTTTAAAAAGTCCAAAAAAATTAATAGAAAACGATTGTGCGGAGCTAGCAATGACAGCTAGCTCCGCCCAATAGTTTTCTATTGGCCGGCGGTTCCGCTGCCGTCAAAAAAAAAGAAAAAGCAGTGTTTCTCTCCTTGGCGGCCGGGAGCGGGAGACTCCCGGAGCACCCGGGAGAGTTTGCTGTCTGGCGATCAGTGTCCCTGGTTAGCTGGTAACCAGGGACACTGATCTCTCTGCAAGTGACCGGAGCCAGCCGTAAGATCACGGCTGGGTCCGCCCAGCTGTTAGAAGCAGGCTTTCAGCGCGGCTCAGCCGAGCCGAGGCATATGCCTTAGGCTCGACTGAGCCGCTCGGCTAAGTTCGGGAGCTGTACGGGCTATAGTGAATAGCCAGTACAGCAGCCCTTCGGTTCTACTGAAGGGGTCCTGGGGCCGAAGCTAGCCGAAGGATCGGCCGAAGCTACGGCTAGATCCTTCGGCTGCTTCGTGATTAGACCCCTAAGTGAATCCATAGTCTATATATTCTACATAACCTAACATGACCCCATGTTACACTTGCAGTTTACTTAAAGTGGAACTCCAGGAATGAATGTTCTTTTGTGGATCCTTACATTGGTCTAGCTTGGTTCAATATAACTGTCCATGTCTGATAGCTTTATGATAGCTTCCCCTCTGCACACTGAGCACAAGGACTTGTTCACTTGGCAAAACCGTAATTCAGAGAACGCCTTATATTTCTTTCAATGAGTACAGGCATTCTTTGATCGGACAACGTGGAAATCAAGAGGTCAGAAGCCCATCCTCTCCAACCTTGTCCAATCAGAGGATGCCTTGTATACAATGAAAAAAATACAACATGTTCTGTGAATGCAAACAATTCCCTCTGCTCAGTGCATATAGGGGAAAACACTGGAGCCACAGGCGGTAGAAACCCGCGCTGACTAGTGAAGTGATTTTCAGAATCCCAAGCGACCCCTCGGGTATCAGATATGGATACTTACATTGAGCCAAACTGGACCAATGTAAGGATTGATGAAAAATCATTCCTGAAGTTCAGCTGTAATGCTATTCTTTACAGTGTGATGTAACTATTGAATGAGAAGCAGGTGGATAGGGATCTGGGGAGGAGGGGTGAAGCTAAAACTATGTCGCTATGTCAAAGGAATAATTTCATAACATCTGTTGACCTCATCAAATATATACATATATATAGATGGATAGGTAGATAGATAGATAGATAGATAGATAGATAGATAGATAGATAGAGATATATATATAAAACAGAGGTGGACAAATTATTATGAAATTCAGGAGCCAGTCTGTCCATTCCAGGAATGAGAAGGATTTTTTAAGAGCTGTTCCACTGACAACTAGAGAAAACCTCAAAAGTTAGGTGCCAGCTGTAGATTGTTAAGGCACAATAACTACCTGGCTCCTGGGATTCCAGCTCTGATATATACACAATCATTACCACCCACACCATGTACCCATATTTTTAAATATTACAAGCTATGTATTGCACTGTTACAATTATATAAACTAGGTATTGTATTTATCCCACATTACAAAAGCTAGTCATGTGTTCAGTAAATAAAAAACAATACTTAAAAAAAAAATGTGTACAACAAGAGCGTAGCTGATGTAAAAAACGCAATGGCCCACACAGGCCTTCACTGACCTGTCTAGAAGAAATTGAAAAGACCAGGTGCTATGGGCTATCACACAGGACTGCGGGTTTGCAATGTCTTTCAGAATAAGCCTGAAAATTGCCAGTTGTCTCTGCACTGCTATCATTATTCCATGAGTAATGTTCTGTACAAAACCCGCATTACCAGCAAGTCATGATGTAAGTGCATTTCAATGTCTCCGGCACTGAGACAGGAATCGGCATGGCTAAAGTTAAACAGAATATGCCGCCTTTGGTGGTGCACAATGCTGCAAAGCTTTTGTCGGGTGTCAGTTAAGGCAGGTGGCATTTCTCTGCCTCTCTGTCTCCCTGTTGCTAAGTGAGCAGCTCCGTATCACAGCCACAGCTGAGCCAATCGCCGCACAATTTGCAGAGACTGACAAAGGCTTGAACAAGCAGCGAGGTGCCTGTGAGACACGGAGAGAGTAAAATATGAAGGTGTAAGAGAATAAAGACAGCATCCGGGGGAGACTTAGTGGGACCACCCCAGGATTCACTGGCAAGCGGCTTCTCTATTATATAGTCAGGAAAATACTGGCAGTCTTCGGAAGGCAGAGCCTCTATCTCTCTAGGCGAAGAAAAGAAATGACTTGCAGTCATAATGTTTAAATGACCTTTCTTTCAGAGCAGGTAAAACAATCTGTCCTACTCAGGCATCCTGACCTCCGTCAACAGCGGCCTTTGTAAACTGTGAACCTACTCTAACTATATATTACACACCGCATGCAGCTACTTAGCTTCCCATTGTGCAAAGAACAGATATTCTACAATATCACTGCATAAAAGTGGGGTTTACTTAAAGCGCGTCTAATACCCTTGCTGAATCCGCAGGAGAGCGGTAACGAAACCTCAAACATCCACAGGATTATCAGGCGACTAGATGAGCTCCTAAGCCACCCTGATTCACATAGCCCAACTGACAAGCACATGTATTTGTTAGGCTTGAGGGACTGAAATCATTATTATAATCTCTAAGTGAGGTGAATGTGCTAATTAGAGAATTATGAGTTCCTTCCACCGTGCCAACATGTCTTGAAGCAAAATGGGCATGAGAGATGAAGCTGGCTTGAGCAATTCTTTAAAATGGATCTCCCTGTATCGCATGTGCCACTATATTAGATTGTTATTTCTTCCAGGCAAATGTATATTATAATCACGCATGTTCATAAAAATACAAAGCAAGGGGGGGACTCTGCCTGAGAGCTGCTTACCGTGTAGGTCTAGGATAATGGGGCCATCATTTCCTTAACACATACTAGCATTTCTTCATATGTGCTTTGAAATCCTATTAAGAGTCAAGCCATGTCGCCTTGTTATACTGTTTCTTTTCTGCTCTTTTTAAAGGGGAACTCCATGTAAGAAATCTTCCATCTGGGAAATTTCCAGTATATATTAAAGGCTAATTCCACCTTTAACATCCATATTTAAGGTTTAATATGGAACATGGTGCCTTTCCACAGCCCCCCACCCCCAACATAACTGAATTGAGGGGTTCTTCACTACACAGGCTCCTTTTTACTCTTAAATTAACACAAGTGCAGTGATGTAATTGCACTTGTAGTCCATCAATAACTTCCTCCAGCTCCATAACTGAAGGTTCATACAGACCTCAGGCTGGGGAATAGTCTGCAGGTACCTATGCATTGCACCCACAATCCACTGTTCACAGATGCAATGCTTTGCAGACTCAAATGCAAATAATTAGTACATGCATATTTATTTTTCCAATATGGGTGCATATTTTTTTTCTTTGCAAAACAAAACATTTTGGCCCCTTTCACACGAGCGTTCATGTTGTCAGGTTTTCAACCCTCCATTTGCAGATGAAAAACAGACAACAATGCATCTCTAAGGCAGTGCGGATGAAAACTGATGACCATCAGTTTAAATCAGGAAACATCAGTGTCAGTTGAGGCCCGCAATTTGAGATGGATCATCTCTCCGTTTTGACTGATGTAACCTGATGTAAACTCATGATCAGTTTATATCAGTTCAGATTACATCTGTTTTGGGGGACTGATGTCGAAAATACAGCCTGGCAAGCTCAATGCATGCTGGCGGAAAGCAAAGAATCATGGGAATTTACCAGAATAAGTCCAAAACGGATGTAAACTGATCTGACTAAAGTTGTGCAAACTGATGTAAACTGATTCAGTTTTCATCAGTTTTTTTTTTTTTGTATCCGTAAAGCCTTTGCCCTGTAAAGTGTGTTGAAACGGCCACTTGTAGCCACAATCAGAAGTGCATGTGATAGGGTTACAACACAGGAGTATAACTGGAAAGGGACAGAGTGCTGTTGTCACCCCTATAACAGGGAATGTCTGAACAAGGACCCTTTGTTGCAGGATCACTATGGATTATTTTAATAAAAGCTGCAGATTTTAAAAGATTATAAATGACTTTTGGACTTTTCTGGAAATGGCAAGCTGAAGAATTAGACGCATATTTTATTATGTGGGGCTATCAGAAAAACAAGCCTTGGAACGTCATCTATGTCTGGAAACCCCAAACAGGCTGATGCCAATTTATTTTTCCCTGACTGCTGAAATAAGAGGATGGATGGCAGTAAGTGGTTTATGTAATTTAGGCAGGACTGTGGTGACATTAGTTTGGTTTGCTTTTATATAGGTGAATGATGCTATTTAGGTTTTTCGTTTCTGTTATGCTCCATAACAAAGACTAGAGGCCACCACCAAAAATTGGTGGAGAAAAGATTTAAGCACAAGGGGCGTAGGGGCTTCTTCTCAGTTAGAGCGGTTAGAGTTTGGAACTCTCTGCCACAAGCAGTGGTATCAGCTGAGAGTGTTGAATCATTCAAAATGCATTTGGACAATTTCCTCAGAGACTGTAACATACAGGGGTACAGGTCCCCTTAAAAAATAAGATCACACGGGAACTTGTACACACACATACACATGCAGAATCACATATATACACACAATAGGTTTAACTTGATGGACCTGTGTCTTTATTCAACCTCAAATACTATGTAACTATGTAACTATACATGTATTACTTAGCCTTCATAATGGATTCTATGAAGTTCCAATATGTTAGTTTGGGACTGATTACCGTTTCATGATGACTAAAAAAATATTTTGGAATGGTCATATTAGCCTAGAAAAGAACAATTATGAATATGAGCATGGACCATATTTTGTATTGCTGGCATTATAAAACACTTATCAATGTTTTATCAATGTATCAATGCTACATTGGCCACCAGAGGAGCAAAGATAGCTTCACCTAGCCACAACTAACAGAAGACAATACTGTCAATCAACATGAAGTCAGGCAGGTTTAGAAATGGGCTCTATATTTGCAAGAGTGGACCCTGTAATATCAGGCTGAAAGGTACTCTTCCTTTTTCCTTTGGACCTATCACAAGCAAGAAAACATGA
>NW_017306664.1:288696-295778 GCF_000935625.1 Nanorana parkeri
TATATATATATATATTCACGGAGAAAGGTGGTTGAACTGGTGTAACATGGAACAAGTAAATAAGAAGGTTTCTTTTTGTGTCATTGGGTTTTCTATAATGTATTTGTTGAATGAAAACCATTTGGTGGTTTACAAAAGGATGATGAACAGTCTGGTTTTTAAACAATAAAAGCTGAACATTATGGAGAATAAAGGTTTCAGTATTAGCCCATGCCATGCAATATTATTTCAGATAAATATTTTTCTAAGGAAAAGATTTGGGGGGCAAATCTGTCAAATGCCTGTCTTGGGCACAGAAAGTGTTAGGAAATCTCTACACAGTGCAGGAGAATTTCCCTCGTACACAGTTGCCACTGGAACAGGTTCCCCCATTGAAAGAGTTCCCCTCGCCTCCTTTTCTGGTGACAACTCCACTGAAAGAATTTCTCCTCACCTCCTGTTCTGGTGGCAAGGCAACTCTAAAATTGGGTAATTTCTCATCACTTTCTGTCTATGTGACATTGGTCACCAGGACGATTAGCGATGGTGAATATACCTAATGGAGACATGGACAACAATACAAACTTGTTTCTATTCCATTGCTACCCTATCTAAAATTTACAAAAAGTCCACATACATTTATGCACACATGGGTTCAATTATATACATCAAGATGACCCCACTTTAAGAATCACAGTTTGCCAACAAAGGTTATCTGTGGTTTAATGTGAAGTCTCATGCTTATGATAGATTTCTTTCAACAAAACCAGTTACGTATACCTCTGACACTGAACAAATTAACTGAATTTGTTCAATGAATGGGCTTTGTATTTGTACAGTATAGCTGTAGCAATCATTATTTGTTTTTGTAATCCAGAACCATGAGGTCAGTCTGGTCAACCACGGGAAAGCCTGAGTAGTGTGTTGTGAATGATTTCTTGCTGAAGGTGTATTTGGCATGATCTGCTGGAAGCTCACTGGCTGGGAGATAGCACTGATAGCATTGGTAGGGAAGCGAATGGAAATCAAGTATGAGCATGACCGGACTGATAAACTGGGTAAAATCTTTGATTCAACTTTTTATTCACTTACCGCTATAAATAAGCCTATATATTCACATCAAATATGAAAAACCACACCAGTCATTTAGTACAATTGCACAAAGATCAAATTTAGATAAATGCAACTTTTATGATTGCTAGGATAACAAAGACAGAATAATTAAAAGTATCACAATGCAGACTACTGTTTCCTGCTCCATAAATCAGAAGCAAGTTTCACAGGATTTGGGATATGACAAGAAGAGATTAAGATCTGCAGGTTTACTACACATATCTACAGTCTCCATCGGAATATCAGAGAGCAAACACTCCCGAGAGCAGAGGTTTTTCATTTGACACTGTTTGCTTATATTCTAGCCATTCTCTCCGTAACTGATCATTTTTATATTAATGTCATAAATCCCCATATACAATGTCAATATTCATAATAGTCTTGCATTACTACAGCAAATAATGATTAGCTTGTAAGATCTTCAGGGGACAGCCTACTTAATCAGTGAGCCAATTTGTCTGGTCTTTTCATCTTGGCATTGCAGCAGCTTCATTGTGTTTCCAATAGCCTAAATAATGACATCATCAATGCTATCCACAGAACAAGAAGAGAACGGCTTCTGGGGAACAGCGTGGATTTTCAGCCATTCAAATAGAAAGAAAGCTGCTGTGTCAAATCGCATTGATTTCCATGTGTGTATTATTGGTTCATCCATGATCACACAAATATAGATTCCGCATGTTTGATACCAAGGGGCTGAACCAACCGATAACATTTAAGACTGCCTGAATTAACCTGAGTAATCCCTCTGACATGACAGCCATCACCAGGATGGGGAGGACATGTTCAACTAATGTAAAAATAGGCCAGTCAGCAAGCGTATAAACCAGTAGAACCTTTCATATGTTTGAATCAATGAATCCAAATAGGCACTGAAGTCATTTTTTTATATTGCAGTTTGAAGCATACACTCGCAAATACATATGGCCACACTTCAATTTACTAACAGCTTTATGTACCTCCACCAACTGTCAATTTCTATCATCTGACGAACGTATAGAATTGTACAGAAGTAAAGAGTCATGAGATCATTCAGTCAATATGATCAGCATTACTGAATAGTATTGTGCAACAACCAATCATATGTAGTCACCAGCTACGCCATTGGTACCCAACCTGTGGCCCGAGGGCCACATGCGCCCTTTGGTGTTTGCACGGTGGGCCTTGGCCACCACCAGTCAGTAGTGGGAGCTTTGATTTGTAATGGGCTTGTAATACCAGTAACCTTGAACAGTCTCATACAGTTTTTGTCTTCTACAGCATGCCTTCAGTCTCTAACTGCTCCCTAAGCACAGTCTCTGACCATTTCCTCCACTAAACCTTCAGCTGTATGTTGACAACCATTGATCTATGCCCATAGGACAAGCAAGGGGCTTAACATTTAAAGTAGGAAGCAGCTTGATGGTCGGTGACAAATTCAATAAGAGTTCAAGTAAGAGTTTCACGATGAACAGACTTGTTAGATATAAGGAATGACATCTATACTGACTCTGTGCTCCTGAGTGTGTCTCAACAATGACATGTATCCTGTGTGTATCACAGCATCTGTTTAACACAAAACAGACAACAAACTGTGTATCTAAAGATACATGTAGATGCCCATGTGCACCAAAGCAAATATTGTGCTGCCAAATAAGAAAAAAGTTAGGTGAATTCAAGCCAAAATTACTATTTTTTGTTGTGGATGAAGTGGGGAAGTTTTAGATTTCTGCTAGGATTTTACTTATGTCTTTAGCTCCGTTTAAGAGATTTCCTCCCCACTTCCTGTCCCTGTGACACCCGTACTAAAAATGGGGGCTGCGGTTGTCATCAGGACAGAAGAGCACATACAGCAATAGCCTAACGTTTGTAAGTAACGTTGTCTGAAGGTCTAACCCTTCGTCACGCTACTTGTCTGTGTCCCCAATTGGAGGGAGTTGCCAGCATTTCCTGTCCTGTTAGTAGTAGCAACTAAAACCTGACAGAGACTCTAAACCTTCCCTCACTTTATCCAAAGGAAATTATAAAGTTTTGGTGGTGCTAATTGCAGAATTATGAAAGTACAAATGTAAATATGTACCAATACTGTATTTCCTATCAATAAGGTTTATGTTTAGGAAATAACAGCATATTCAGTACACCTCAATACATGCACATTCCAATATTTTGGCTCTATACAAATGCTACAGAAGGTACAAAAAATACCTGCCAGAAACTCAGTGTGCACTGCATTTGCTGCACTGAACTCCCAAGTAGTGTTATCAGACATGCTCAGTTCACTGATGTGGATGACAGAGCACCTACACCTATGTCAGGAGATGGCAAACTCTGGTACTCCAGCTGTTGTGGAACTACAAATCTCATGAGGCATTACAAGAGTCTCGTAACCACAGGCATGACTCACAGAGACAGATGCATGATGGGACTTGTTTCGCCACAGCTGGAGGGAGTGTTGGTCATGTGTGTTAAATCATACAGGTGTGAAAAGGGCCTTTCAGTGCAACTGAAGCCACAGCCTTCTTTTTAAATTCTGGATAGAGTAAACAGGGATTAGAACATTTCTTGGATTTTTATTGCCGCCTGTGTTCCCTTTAGGGAGATTCAGCTTCTCTATTTGTCCAGGTGACTGTTATCACTGAATGTGAAAGAAAATCTTACATTTTGGGTTGTCACCAGAAGAGGGATAGATGGTAAATCTCCTAATTGGAATACTAGTTCTTGTGACCAAGGATTTCCTCTTACTTCCTGCTATTGGACACAAAGTGAAGGAAAATCTCCCCAATGTGACAGAGATGGGAAGAAAAGTTGACAGGGATTATAACCCCACCCTTACTCTATGCAAAACTAGGAAAACATTTATAGCTTCAGTTCTACTTTAAAGGACAATGAAACCCTTGTGTGTTTTTGCATATATCTACTGCTAGCAAGCAGTAAATATATGCAAAAACATTTTTAAAAAGTTAACCAAAAAGGGTAAAACTTACCTGTATCACCGCTGCGCGCTCCCGTCCGAAGTTTTGAAAATTCTCGGGCGGCCGCAAAGGATTAATGGATTAATGCAGAGTAGAGATCTTCGGCCGGGAGAAGACGAGACACACAGAGTAAGTCAATGCAGGCAGCGTGCACCCACACAGACTCCGTGGGACAGGAAGGGACAGGAAGAAACAGGAGTCAGCACTAATGCCACTTTAAGTAGTTAACAGATATTTAATTTGTAAGGAGCTTATATCAGATTGCATGTACTATATGTATTGTATACAGTCTTGTTTTTCAGATGAACATTTAATACATGACAAAAGATTCTTAGAGAACTGTGGGTTCTCCAAATCAGGGGTTTCCAACCTTAGTGAGACCAGGGCCCAGTAACATTTTTCACAAACCTTCCATGCCCCAACAGTAACAAACTTTATACACCAATAAATAATACATAAAAATACGGGACTGCAAATTATGTATTTAAAACATATTAAAAGGCTGCATTAAGGTCTATGGAACCAAAAATGTGTGATTCTGACTGAATAAAAAGATCATGTATTTTTGTACGCAATACAACGTTCAGGTGCGGACAGGTGCCATTAAAAAAAATGTGATTCTTCACGTTGAGCGTTGCTGTGCTTCAGGAAATGCACAGCAAGATGCTTAGGTGTGAATAGGGGCTAAAGCTCTGCCTGCGGGCTAGATCTAATTTTTTTTAGTCCTAACCATGATAAATAAGAAAAAATATAAAACATCATAGCCCCTTACCTTTAAAGTCAACCTTACACTAATAAAACAGACAGAAGAGGTATAAACAGGCCCCTAAGGCTGGGTTCACACCTAGGCGTATCGAATATGCGTGTTTGTCGCACGTTTCGTGACACGCGTTTTTACCACAATTTGCGGTAAAAAACACGCAACAAACGCGCGTTTACGAGGGCTACGTGGCTGTATCCCAATGGAAACGCGCGACAAAAACGCCCCAAAGAAACTCCTGTACTTCTTTGGGCGTAGGGCGTTTTGTAGCGCGTTCATACGGCCTGTAACACGCCCAGGTGTGAACCATACCCATAGGAAATAATGGGATTTCGGTGTTTGAGCGTTTTGCAGAGCGTTCGAACGCACTACAAAATGCCCAGGTGTGAACCGGGCCTTAAGGTTCCTGCACATATCTTCAGATAGCTGCTGGAACACCTCAACAGCCACAAAAACCAGGCCACTGTGTTATGCATATCTCACCTACTGGCCTTTCCCACCCTTCTATTTACTACTGGCCCTTTGGAGCAGCCTTTCTCAACCAGGGTGTTGGGGCACCCTGGGGTTCCTCTAAATGTATGCACAGCATCATGCCTTGTTGGCCTGAAATGAATAACAAATAAACTATAGTGATCCATTCGGAAAAGGATGAAAGGTCGCCTGCATCCTGGCCTACTCTGCCTCCCACCTTCTGCCATACTACCACAGCTGAGGCTCCTGATGTAGTGGTAGGACTCTGATGTGAAGGGGTCTCTTGATATGAAAGAGGGGCTTTTAATGTGAATGGAGAAAGCCCCACTTTTTTGTGTTTTTGCGTGGGGGTCCCCCCTTAAAATCCCTGCCAGACCCCTATCTGAGCTTAGGCCACACATCATATTTTATATTTAGGCTTTTTACATTTTAAGCTGGGGTACCTCTAAATTTTTCAAGGGTTCCATGACTGAAAGAAAGTTAAGAAAAGCTGCTAGGCAGTAATGAGCAATTTCATGGACCAATAGTAAAACATGGGAAGGAACACACGTAATCATTAGTGTAGCACTTGTAGGTGCCCATTCCACACTTCTGCACATTTAATGTTATGAGTGTATGTTCACATATACTTCATCATTGCCCCACTTTTGTAATTAAATGTCACTTGGGAACGGAATAATTTTAATGCAGCTAATTTTTTGCCACACACTTATATCGCACAACATGCAACTGTCTGTAAAGTTTACCAATCTAACCCACCATAATCTGTGTAGTAGTGTACCAAGGGTGATCTGTATTGTTTATTGGTTTGGGTTTTCATGTTTAATGCATTTCCCCAAACCCAAGTTGTAAAATCTTAAGTGCATTGAGGAAAGTCTAGTATTAAAAAATGTTATAGGCCTAAATCAGGAGATGAGCAGATGTCACATTCCACATGTAAAAGCACTTGGTGACTAAAAAACAGACCTACAGTTACAAAAAGAGGCAATCTACTGGTCTCTCTGTGGCTGCCATTATATACATGGTATGTCAAAGGGGGGGGGGGAAAGTGGATGTAACACCTATTTTTGACTTTAGGTCCTTTTAAAATTAAAGATGCCTTTCTTATGGGGATACAGTAGCATTTTATTTCACAGGTAAAAAATTTGAACTTAAAAACAGGTCATAAGTCTATGTGGTACATAGGAGGACCTATTACTCTTTTAAAAGTGAAAGCCAGAAATGGAAAAAAATGTACATTGGAAAGTGAAAGAAATGTATCACATCCAGAAACAGTCACACGGGTACAATTTAATTAGCATCTCAGCCTCCAATGAATGTCTAGCACACAGCTAATAGCTGCTTTCCCTTCCGAAACAACATTTTCAGCCCCATGGTAATGTAAAAAGCCTTTTACTTCCCTCTTCTTCACACAGCATTTCTAAAATAAGCTCGGTCATGTAACGCCAGTAACAAGATACTCCCTTCACACACTGGCTGGGAACATCGGGCGTCACAGGCTTTTTCTCCCTGTTAATCCTCCTCACAGGCTGCACAGGCTGAAATCACTTTGCTCTTCTCTAGACTTGTGGCTAATTTACTTTCATTACTCTGGGATAGGTCGCTCAGGTGGCTTTGTTGTGTCTGCATCAGCAATGTATAGGTATAATTATATAGCATGAGGTGAAACTTTATAGAATGCAGACCCAGCATTATTAAAGGCAAACACACTTACAATACAATAAAAAGGAAAAATACAAAACGCATTTATGAACAAAATTTGTGTGATCAAGCCTATAGATTAATACAGATGTTAAAAGCAAGCCCCC
>NW_017306664.1:295798-329954 GCF_000935625.1 Nanorana parkeri
CCCAATTTTTTTTTTTCTTTTAAATAAAATAGGGGGCTGGAAAGAGTAAATAATTCCACTTTCATTGGGCACGGGTCCATACCATGCTGACCTAGTCCCAGACATGCTACATACAGGATATGTCATCCCACTAATCTACATTGATTCATATTGTAGGGTGGGGGAAGAGCACAGTCTGAATAACGTGGGTGATCGATAATCTTCTCAGTGAACTAATTTTTAAATCTATATCAGTGGGTTTTTTTTTTTAAAGTAATGCATAGTGGCGGTGCATATACATTTTGTGTTTGTTTTTTTTATTATGGACAAGTCTAATCATTTACAATGCAAAAACATGTTTTCCTTTTTTAAATACAGGCATCCCCCGAGTTACATACATCCGACTTACATATGACTCCTACTTACAAACGGAGGCTATTACTGTACAGCAGGGGTAGTTGTAATGCTACCGCACTCATGCTGACGAGGAGTGCCCACCTTTTTGGGTCTGGTTCGTAGTACTGTACGTACATTACAGGAAGTTGGCTCTTGTTAAGACCTGCAGACGAGGGGTGCCCGCCTCTTTTTCCGGGTCACTGTGAGGTTTTTACTGCTGTCGGTATCCTCATTATAAAGATTTAATCTCACTTCCTGTCCTTGAGACAACAGAAAGTGAAAGGAAATCTACCCCTAGGTAGGGGAAATCACTCCTGTAAGAGTGATCATGGGAAAAAGGTGTCTCCGGTGAGGCTTTATAAATCAATTCTTATTTCCACAACAGCCCAAAATTTTCAAAATCCAATTGTCACAGGGACAGAAAGTGAGGTGAAATCTTCTGAACAGGGGCACACACAGCAAAACAAACTTTACACTGGGTAAACCCTTTCCTATGCTATCCATAACTAAACAAAAAATTTGGCTGGAGTTGCAAAATGTACCTGATTCAACTTACATACAAATTCAACTTAAAGGAGAACTAATGGGTCAGTGTTTTTCCCCATAGTTCTCCTTAGGGTAACGGGAGGACACAAACTAGCGTCCTCCTGTTACCCTAAGCTCAGTATACCGCAAGTTACAGCTCGCGGTATACTGAGACGCCGCAGTGGATCCCGACATCGATGTCGAGATCCGCCCAGCTGCGTAAGTGACAGCTGGCTCTGCCTATCTAGAGCCAGAGCCAGCTGTACCAGCGTTGACTGGCGGAACGGACGGGGGAGGGGGGAATCCAGCCCCTCCCCTGTCACGGCAGAGAGCTGTGACAGGATCGAGAGGTGAGCGAACGTCGGTATATGTTCGCTCACCTCCCAATCTACTGAGCCAACCTGTGACAGTCTCATTGTCACAGGTCGGCTAGAACTATGAGGTGAGTGGAAATCACTCATCTCATAGTTCTCCTTTAAGAACAAACCTACAGACCCTATCTTGATCGTAACCCGGGGACTGCCTGTATGCAGATAAAAAAATGTAAAGCCTTCTATCCAGCCAGCAGGTGTTTTATTATCTTTTTACATGTTTTCCTGTCTCCTTATAATGTTTGCTGTGTATAGAACTCAGATCAGTAAAGATAAATTAAATAAAATTACCAAAAACTTTTTCCCTTTAGAGTGAAAATATGTTGATATCACTTACTACAACAAATATAGACTTCTAACCATACAGACTTGCCATGTGGAGCAGTGAATCTGCAGCCCACTACCTAACACCCTTAACAAATTTCAGGTATCACCCACCCTCCCCACACTATATTATGCTGACTGATAACACTCCTTATACATGGCAAGAAAAGGGACACGCTTTGGGTTCAGGTTGATCATGGGTTAGACCCGAACCCAAGCTGTTCGTAGTTCAACAAACGGGAGAAGTTTGGCCAGTTCGCCCACATGCCAAACCTCTGTCGGTGTCCTAGGAACCAATTACGCTATGCAACCAGCACAGTGTCATTGGTTGCAAGGACACAGGGGCCCCACATGGTCATTGGTTGTTTTGGTGCACCCACCTGCATTCTACCAGCCAATGAAGCTGTGTAAATATATAACCCACAAATGTAATAGTGAGCAAACCACAGGACTGGTGGAGGTAGCATCTAAAAGCTTTATTGACACCGACATTTCGGTGGAGCACAGCCCCTACGTACAGTCGTGTGAAAAAGTAAGTGCATCCCATGGAAATAGTTGACATTCATTCATCATTTATGCAGTGCAGATAAAGGTGATATACTTGAATACAAAACACAAGGAAAATTAGCTTTTTCAATAATTTATTCAATAAAAATATCAACAGATGTAATGGAAGCTGGAATTGCCCACTTTAGTAGATATAACTTCTTGTTGTTTTGTTCTGATAAACACTGGTGACATTTTTGACCACCCCTGTATGCAAAATTCCTTCAGCTGCAAGAAAGCCACTGGAGACCCATGGGAATGGGTGGGGCAATGACACGCACGTGCAATATGAAGTGGCCATTTTCAGAAGAAAGACTGTGTAGCTCTGAGCTTGGCCACACAGTGGAGATCACTGGATTAGGGATAAAAGGTAAGTATTTGTCCTAATGGGCAGCAATCATGGGGCAAGGATCATTTATTAACAGCCTGCCGGCCATTGTGTATGTACGGCCGGCCAGGAACTTCCTGGATGTGACAGGCTGTCTAAAGTCACACATGAAAGAAAAAAAAAGGTCCCCATCCATACATACATGCGTGCAAACATGCATTGGGTGTGCATGCATGCGAAAATGACGATTGCACCCATTACGCCGCACGTGTTACATATCACAGCGAACGTCGCAGTGACAGTAATAATTCTAGGGCCATTAATCACTGATAACACTAAACTGATGACCGGTAACAGCTTTTAAAGCGTCGCCTATAGTCAATTTTGGGTATGGTATTTTTTTGCAATTTCGCAGGTGCGCGCAAATTTAAGGCTTGACATGTTTGGTGTCTATTTACCCAACATGACCCTGTCTTTTCTATTTTACCAAAAAATTGGGTAATAATAATTGTTTCCTAACATAATGTAAAAAAATTTTCCCCCCGAACTTTTCAGTAATTTTTCCTTAATATAGTAAAAAATAAAACCCCAGTGGTGATTAAATACAACCAAAATAAAGCTCTATGTGTCCCCAAAAAATGGTGTAAAATTAATTTCAGTACAGGGTTGTATGACGGAATAAATGTCAGTCAAAGTACTGCAGTTCTGAATACTGAAAAATGGCCTGGCCAGGAAGGGGCTGTAAACACCCCAGTCAGCAAGTGGTTAAAGGACAATTGTACACAGGTACAGCTGCACAACACAATATCAGTGTTCAGTATATGTTAGGGGGTGGACAAATTAATATGGCATTCAGGAGCAAATTTATCAAATGTAGGAGCCATCAGGATTTTTTAGAAGCCAACTCCATTAACAACGACTAGAGAAAACCTTAGGCACCAGCTGTAAATTTTAAGGAGCATTGGCTACTTGGCTCCTGGGATCTGTCTAGCCTTGATATATGTTATGTAACCTTCCCATAGGCTGTAAACTGTGATGAGGGATTATCTAAACTATCAATAGAAGACAGATCAATGGGAGACTAAACTACACATTTCCAACCCATGCAGATGTTTTAACGTTATGTATTGCAATCATATGTACTTATATATTGTCATAACAATGGTAAAATATTTAGAAAAACTTCCTTGTCGTGAGACTTTCTCTCTGCAATAATTTGGAAGGGAAGGACAAGTGTTTTTCATTGTCTTTGATCTTTAAACTGAAATTTACATTGCATAAATTCCATTCTGATTTCATGTGAGCTTGGCATGGAACGTAATGGGAAGCACTCTTATGCTCTAATGTTTTTTTTCTTCTCCCCTGAACAAAGTTACAACCAGCATTCGTTTATATACTGATTATTGGATAAATGTAGATTGTAAAGCATAAAGAGTTCCTCTCTGACTACAGCCGTAATTAATGCTACATGTCGGTTTAATGAACCCCCATCCACAACTGTAATTGTCCCACCTCCAATTTCAGTATTCCTTTCTGATCTTCAAGTCATATGTCACATCTGCTGTATTGAATTTTTTTTTAAGTGAGAAATTATAAATGTATTTTCAATAAAACCTAAAATCTTACTTTTGTTGGAAAGGCTGCAATTTAAAATACATAGATCTAAACGTTTGCATACACTGAAAGGTGCTGAAATAGCTCCATTTAGTTATTAATATCGTGTATTCATTTAGATGTGACATATTTTACAGTTAACATCAGTTTCTGCTTTCTAAGGAGCTTACAGTCTAATGCAGCTTTTCTCAACCTTTTTAACATGAAGGAACCCTTATAAATACCTTTCTGGTCTCAATAAACCTCTGCTAAAAATTACTATAGCTATAGCCCCCGGTACATTAGCAGGACTGTGAGGAAGAATGCTCCTTATATTGGTGGTCATTGGGAAGAATGCTTCTTGTATTTGTGGCCATTGGGAAGAATCCCCCTCAGATAGCTAAAAAGATCATTGGTGTCAGTGGCTACTTATCCGCAAGGCTTTTTTCCTCATATCAGAGCTTCATCCCTAATGATTGGTGATTTAATGACTGATGTAGGAATAATTTTAAAGCAGCAGCTGAAGAGGTACAGAACGAACAGATCAATAGAATATATAAAGTAGAAGCAGGGAGATGCTTCTCTGCAGATTCCCAGGTACAGCTTTCCAGCAATCAGGACAACCGAAAAGACTGGTTTATGTATGGCTTGAATTAAAATACCGGGCAATTTGCCTAATGCACCTGTACCTAACTGAGCCTCCCACATGCACATGGTGGTTACAAATTCATGAGATGTTTGCCATGGTTTTTCTTTGCTGTGTTTTGCATATAAGCGAAGTCTACCCAATTGTTGCCATGTACAGGTGAAACTCGAATAATTAGAATATCGTGCAAAGTTCATTTATTTCACTAATGCAACTTAAAAGGTGAAACTAATATATGAGATAGACTCATTACATGCAAAGCAAGATAGTTCAAGCCGTGATTTGTCATAATTGTGATGATTATGGCTTACAGCTCATGAAAACCCCAAGAACCCCAAATCCACAACCTCAAAAAAGTAGATTATTACATGCAATCAATAAAACAAGGATTGTACATAGAACAATATCGGACCTCTGAAAAGTACAAGCATGCATATGTACTCAGTACTTGGTTTGGGCCCCTTTTGCAGCACTTACTGCAATTACTTTTGCACGATATTCTAATTATTCGAGTTTCACCTGTATGTACCAATGAGCAACATAGACTGGAGTAGGACCAGACCAGACTTCATGCAGCTGCTTTAAGTGATGTGTGTCTTCCATATATGAATGCAATTGTATGCTGTTCAGAGCTGTTTCTAACAAAATCTTTTATACTAAATGTCCTTTGCTGGGTAGCAGAGCTGGTGAACTTGTTTTAACCCCTTCGTGACTGACGACGTACAGTGTAGAGCCGACTGTCAGCTTTACAACAGAAGCGATCCTGGCGACTTACCTGTCACCAGATCGCTTCTGTGTCCCGAAGAAGGGGCCCCCCAAGGCTAACGATATGTCAACTGTACGTTTAAGTATTAATTTATGTAGAACCATTGTTGTACAGGCTTACAAAATGTACTGCATATTTACACAAATCCTGCCTTGCTCTTCATGAGTTTCCAATAGTTCCAATTCTAAGTCATAGACAACCATAGCTCTTGGACTAATTTAGGAGTTAAGAGTTAATTTGAAACCGTGATTTCGGAACTGTGGGAAAATTTAACCCCCTGTAGGAAAGCCATGGTAACAGTCTCAGGAACGCTAACGTATGTATAAGAATAAAACATAACCCCTAAATGAGTAGTTATAGAAGAACATAAGGATACAATTCTGCAGAAAGTGAAACAAGACTTCATGGTAGCTGGCTGATTGCAGCTGTAAGTGACTGAATTACAGGGGCAGGTCGGGAGCAAAGTTCATCTCAGCATAATCTCTTGGCATTACTGGTACTTTGCACTCATTATGCACAGTACAGGAGCTGTCATAGTTACACCTGTGTCGATGAAGTTTATCAGTACATGCAAAAAGAGAAAGTCAAGTGTGTTTGGGTCTTAAGTTGTCGTCCTCAATGAAAAACATTTTCAGCTTCATGATAACGTCGATGAAAGGATGGAAACCTTATTTAAAGGCATAAAAATTAAGAACAAAGCTGATAACATGGCAGCCTTCTATATCACACTTTGCTCTCAACAAGAAGATCAAGTACTTTATATGCCCCTAACTCGTAAACAGCATGCCAAGCCATGAGAATCAATTTGATAAAACATGACACGCACAGCTGGCAAATTATAATTGAAAAACACTTCACATTTGGAAAGTACTGTGGGATAGCCTCGCCATCACAGGCAAGTCTAAATTTGTAGCTGTTTTTAACCCTTGTGATTAGCTAGATTAGCATTTATAGAGCAATTTCATAAAACAAGTAAAACCAGTCAGTGATCTGCTAATACCACACAGAAAACAGAAGTAGGAAAAGTTCATTCAGTTTCCCTTTAATTTCAAGTATAGGTAATCCACTGTAGCCAGTGCCCAAAGAAATCCTCACAAGTGGGCTAGGTAGGTTTGCTTCTTGCTCTGTGCTGTACAACTCCACTCTCTCTCTCTCTTTGTTTGTTTGATGTATTACCCCTCATATTTAAAGAAACACTTTCCCCAGACCATTCATTTCAACAAAAATGTTCTTATATGATTACATGTGCATTTAACATTTTGATGCATGTTAAGCCCTGGGACTGCTGCTGGGTGCCGCTATCTTGAATGTGATGTCAACAACCCCAGAAAACAGAACTGTCACTCAAATGACACTCTTTAGCATTTATCTTTGCCCTTTCACTGGCAGCTGCATAAACACATATGTAGGGAGGCGTGGGGCTAACACAGAGAATGAGGAGAAGAGGAGATCTTTATGATGTGCAAGTAGGGAGGAGGCTCCAGGGCCCAGTCACACCATCAAGAGTGCGTTCCGGTGCATTCGACCTCTGGAGCGCACTGGTAGGCAACACGGCCGGCTCACTTTGTTTTGGGGCGGGAGTGGGCATGGCAGTGCATTGAACTCAATGGCACTGCAGTCACGCCCCCCGCCCGCGATTGCCGGCACCCGCTGACACATTAGTGCTTGTGTTACGGTCCAGTGCGATTTGCAAAAAATAGGGCAGTGCAGATCGCACTGGACTGGAACGCAGGCACTAATATGCCACGTGTTCGGGCGCCGGCGATCGCACCGTGGGCGGGGGTGCGGCTGCGGTGCCATTGAGTTCAATGCACCACCACGCCCCCTCCCGCCCCAAAACAAAGTAAGCCGGCTGGGTTGCGTTCCAGAGGCCGAACGCACTCTTGATGGTGTGACAGGGCCCTTAGACCGGTCCCTTCTGCCTCACTCCCCCTCAGATGCAGCAGTCTAAGGTCCCAGAGTCATCATGTTCTATACACAATGGAGTGAATTTATCAAAAGTGAAGCACATAAAATCTGAAGCTTTTGCCCGTAGTAACCAATCAACTTCTCTCTTCAGTTTGAACAGTTAAGCTTTGAAAATAAAAGATAGAGGCTGATTGTTTGCTATTGCACAGCTGCTCCAGATTTTGTCGTCTGCTCTAGTTTTGATAAATTACAGAACTTGAGGACACCAAGGGACATACCATTACTGCAGCAGAAAAGGATACAGGCAGGAGGCAGCACTGTCACGGCCATTCAGTTCCAGGGGTCATGTGAATCTCACCTTATTTTTTTCATTTTTTTTAACCCTGACAAAAACGAGCAGTTAACTTTTGCAGTGTAGGGCTAGTAGCCAATGGTCTATAAAGAGCTCATGGGCAGATAGAAACATATTGGGGATTTGTATATACCCACCACTTTAAGCAATAATGCATCCCTAAAGGCAATAAAACATATTTCTGGTTTGACCATAGACCATAGTATGGGGATTCAATTATAAAGGGTAGGACAGCAGCAGTTCCTCGCTGGGATCATTGTGAAACTAACAGCATTGTGAAACGCAAATCCAAGTGGACTACCTACTAATAAATGATTTATTTTTGCTGAGTCATATCTAGCAGGGAAATAATACGTCAACAGCTGGTACACCTAGAACAAATACAAGATAGATCTGTTATCAGCTTATCACCATATTCAGCAGGACCTTCATAATTCGTAAACCACAGCTATAAGTAACCACAATCCTTCTAATAACCACAGAGAATGTTTTCTTCAACCTTTTCCTGCAGTTAGTAAGTATTTAGATCCACAGCAGAAGTGTGCCTGTTTCTTGGATGTTAGGTAGAAGAGAAACAAATGTGTGCCTTTTTTTAATGTTTATTATAGAAAAACACTTTTTTTTGCATAGATATAATTTTCCTATGGTAGATTTTTCCTGTTTGGAAAACAGTGTACTGTACCTTCATGCAGCATACCTGGAAATCTCTGGTACGTTATTGTGCCCTCAAACTGTCCCAATATCACCAATCAATATTCTCAACTCAGCAATGTAATGTTCCAAAAATTAGCAGCAGAATGAAGTGGTTAGATGACCTGCCTTGCAGCCCTGGGTCTTGGAATTCCACCAGGAACACGACCTGCATGGAGCCTATACATTCTCCCTATGTTTGCCTGGGTCTTCTCCAGGTGCCCCACCCAATAGTCTTGAAATGAGGATTACTCCTCATATTTTTGGGATATTTGATAAAATCAGACATGTGAATACCTTCTGTTTTGATTAGAGCAGGGCTGGGCAAATCCTAGGAACTCCAATGTCATGTTTAGTTAACTAGTTTGTATTGAGATTGTAGGGACCATGGGGAACAAAAGTAGCCACCCCCCAGAAGGACAGCATCAGCATGAACTCAGAGATGATTTGAGGCTCTACAGCTGGGCGATACACAAATAAACTACATTTTTTAATAGTTAAGGTACTTTAATGCATTTCTAAGATTTAACTCCTGAGTTTAGTGTCACTGTAATTTGTACACCACTAGATTAGATTGAGGCCCATTGGGTCCCAAGCCCTACTCTATAGAAGCCAGAATTGCCATACATTGCACTGACGATGACCAAAAAGCCTGAACCGGCTAGGGATAAATGGCTTTATTTGCACTATATTCCAGCATTTCCAGATGTGCATTTGGCCAAAGCAATGTAAAGCAATGGTTTACATCAACTGTCCTGAAATTAGGTATAGTCCTCTTATTTTCGGGATATATGAAGGAATGAGACATGTGAATACCTTCTGTAACAAGAAGGCTTTACAATGCTTTCCACAGTCCAAAATTATACTGGTTGTTTAACTGACTCCCACACCCCCAAATTGGTCCTATTGTTCTGCATGTGATAGATATGTTGGATTGTGAGCTCCTTTGTAGGACAGGAGCTGATAGGAATGGTACCATGTAGTCTGGAAAGCACTGTGAACTTTGCCGCTATAAAAATACTGGAAATAAATAAATATTTCTCCCTCCTGTTCCTGACTCAGCAGTTCCCCTGCAAAACCCTGGTTTAGCAATGGAGCATCCCTTGTAATATAACTCTCCCAATTCCTTCTAGCAGCTCCCAGAGCCACTCAGTGATATAATCATTCATGGGCTTCTGCTTCCCATTGAAGGAAAACTAGAACAACTAACTGGGGATTAACTGAACAAGGCTGTGCTGAGCAATGATGTGCATAGTGCAGTAATCCATAACAATCAGGAGTCAAATAGCTGTTTAGCCAATCTGACTCCAGAAAAGTGAAATCTGATTGGCTACTATGGATTATCACCTGTCCACCTCTTTATTGCTCTCTGTATTGATTACTGAAGAAGCCAGAACGTATTGAAGTTTGACCTACAGAAGGTAAGTTAGTGCTTTCTGGTTTATGCCTGTTACCCTATTCCAGGGCAGGCCGCTGGGATGTACCAAATCAAAGCTATGTTTATTAGCAACTTCAGTTCCTGCACCCTATCCCCCTTATGGTGCACAGCAAATTTTACATTGCAGCTATGAGCCTATTGATTCTGCAATCACTTATAATGATAAATCATAACCTAGACAACTTTTCTCAACCTTTTTTTCTGTCAATGCACCTTTTAAAAGTATGCAAATTCTCAAGGCATCCCAGTCTAAAATGCGAAAAACGTAAATGTAAAAAAGACATGTGGTTTACCCCCACCCCCTAAATGAAAACCAAACCCTTATCCTAGACAGGAGTCTGGTATGGATTTTAAGGGCGGGCCTCAGGGAAAAAAATAAAAAGAAAGATTAGATGGAGTTACCTCCTTCACATCAGACTCCCCCCCACTTAAGTTTTTCCAGGGCAACATTGTTCTTTATTACATGCCTTTTGGTGTGCTGAGGGACAGGCGCATTTGCTTACTCTGTGTATATGTTTAGGCACTACTTAAAATTAATAATGTCGTGTGAATGCATCCTTGAAGTGTATTTCAACTTTTGCAGCCAAATTGGGATAAAACCCATTTTATATTTGTTATATGTTCCCATTCACATAGTATAACTGGAAATTAGAAAAAAATTAATTGCTGCTTGCAAGAAAACAATGCTCAAATCTGTAAGAAACGCTATACTCTGTGCTGAACTTCTGTCTGGAATGTAAGGAGGTGGAGAGAGTAAAGTTATGATAATTAGCCCGGTCTGTACGTTGCTGGCAGATCTCATTATAAACTGGATTTGAACACTGTGAGGGGAATTTATCAAAACTGGAGCAGACAAAATCTGGAGCAGTTGCACATGGCAACCAATCAGCTTCTCTCTTCAGTTTGTATAGTTAAGATTTGAAAATGAAAGAAAGAAGTTGATTGGTGGCCATGCACAGCTGCTTCAGATTTTGTCTGCTCCAGTTTTGATAAATTCTTCTCTGTATGTTAGGGCTGCAACCAACTAATTGATTAATCGATAATAGTCGATAATGAGCATAGTTGTCAACTATGCTCATTATCGATTAGTTGGTTGGATCCCCTAGCTCTCTCCTCCATGCTGGGAGGAGGGCACAGAAAGCAGTGGGCGAGTGCAATAGCCAGCCTGCTATTGGCTATTGCAATTTGAAATGGCCAATAGCAGGCTGGCCATTGCACCAGCCCACTACCTGCTGTATTTACATTCAGCTGCCGTCTGCGGAATCTTGCCACTGGCAGCTGTCATTCCTGGCTGAAGATATTCAAGTGCCATGTGCTTACAATACAGTTGTTTTTTTAAAAATTATTATAGAAGGTGGGAAAGTCATTTTCGGTTTCAGCCTCACAAATTCTGCTGCAGGAGGTACATTGCAGTGCCATTCATTTCAATGGCACCCCAAATGTGCCTCCCACCCACAGTGTAATCGCCCGCACTGTACCATAATCCTGTGCATTCCAGTGCAGTGCGATTGCAAAAAAAATGTGCATGCAGTTTTATTCTGAAGTAAACTTTGTTTGTAACTCAGTACACTGTATTTGTGTATTTCATTTTAAATGAAGGACGGTATTTTTTTTTTATGCGATTAATTGAAAAAAAAAAAAAATCGGCCAACTAATCAATTAAGAAAATAATAATTAGTTGCAGCCCTACTGTATGAACTAACAAAGGGTTAAAGATCGAGAAGAATTTTAGGTTAATGAGCAGGAGCTCAGTTTGTCCCCAGTCTTTCAATTAGGACAAAGTTTCCAATACCTTAATTTGAGAAAGGAGCAGACAAAGGCCAGCTAAATATAAATATATAAAAGGTATTTATATATTTTGTATGCTGTGTGAATATGAATAATAATAAACATATAGTGAGGTGTTCTCAATCTTGACTGCAAAAGTGAAAATACACTTTAAATGTTGAAATGGCAGACTCCCATAACTCACCTATTTGTCACTGAGGTGATCTTTCCTCAACATTACACCAAGCAAGCTTCGCTTCTACCTTCTATCAGACTGCCAGACTGAACACCAATTGATTGGGTAGTTTAGGAATTCCCCCATATTACATTGTTTTGTGAACCTAAAGTTAATTGTACAGAGATTGCATGGTTGGATTGAAAAGTGTATGGTGAGCCGAAGCCCCTATTGGGGAGAAACACGTGAAATGAGTAGGGGATGGTTTGGCAGGGAGCGATATACCACAGTCCGGCTTTGTGACTTTGCACTACTACTGGAAAAACCATCAGTGAATCCTTTTTGTTTGTATCTCGATATTGAGTCTTTCTCACAACTTTCATATTATACTATGAGGGGATTTTATCAAAGTTGGAGCAGACAAAAACTGGAGCAGTTGTGCATGGCAACCAATCAGCTACTCTTTTTCATTTTTAAATCTTAACAAACTAAAGAGAGAAGCTGATTGGTTGCCATGGGCAACTGCTATAGATCCTGTCTGCTCTAGTTTTGATAAATTCCCCTCTATATGTTTCTATGGCCATATTTCACAAAGAACCCTCAGCTGAAGGTGTAAAAGAAATATAGATCCTTTACTAAAATACAAAAACGTGGAGCACTGCTTTATATCATCGAAGTTAAAAAGAGAGACAACATTTTTAAACCATCTTTATAAAGAATTGGAAAGAGCATGAGTGATTCGTTATAATACGCTTATGTAACAGCATACACAAAGAGTCTAACAAGCATTAGATACAAACCAGCCGCACTATGGACAGAGGTGATCTTGTGGATAATATGCCCTGAGAGATGATTACGTCTATGCAAGCACTCATGGTTACCTTATACCCGCTAATGTTTGTGGATTTATTATATGCATCCTTCTTATAACCGCTGCTGGGAGTCCACAATTATATGAATTTTTGTTTATGATGACTATGATTTATGAATATTGTTTATCATGTATTTTTTCACAACCGCCTACTAGTTGGTAAAACCAATTTTTGTTGCATAATAAATTAATCATTTTTTGATATACAGTTTATAATTTTCTCTTTTTTTGTGGACTACAAGTGGTTTAGAAGGAATATGACGCTGTGCACTTTATAATGAACTGTGTAATAGTTAATTGATATATTTACTAGTTTTTGCAATGGGGCCCGCTATGAATTTTAAAAGTGTGTAGGGATAAGGGATGGGTAATAAAGATATATTTATATATTAAATCAATGAGAGTTTATTGAAAGTTACTATCTTGCAGTAGTGTCAATAGGTCCTTTTTGTGCATTCTCCAATACAGACAGTCCCCGGGTTACGAACAAGATAGGGTCTGTAGGTTTGGCCTTCTCTGTTTGGGTATTCTGACAATGGCTGCCGTCAGAACACAAAAGAAAACAGCAGGAGATTCCTCGATCAACTCTCGTAAGCGTTGATGGAGGAATCTGTTCTATTTTCTTAATTCAGGTTGAACAAGGAATATAGAAGTGTGTATACCTGACTTGTAAAGTGCTGCTCAAATTGTTGGCGCAATATAAATCCTGTATAATGATAGATAACATCTATAGCAGATCTGAGGACACCCACTGTGGTAATGCTTGTTCATAAGTATACACCACAAGTGACCACTAACCTCTATTATTATAAAATTAGCCAACCTGTCCAGCACCATAAGCTGAACATAGATCCTTAAAACACTTTCAACTACAGCAGTAATAGATACAGGGCTCCGTTTCCTTGGCCTTGCCTCGTCAAATCAGTGTAATGCAGATTTTCCCCTCTGAGCTAAGTGGGTTAATGTCAAGGGGACAGCCACAATGCCAAGTGACTTTTATATCTTATTAACTTTTAAACAAGGCCTTCAGACAAAAGATCCTATGGCTAATGCTCCAACGCAGTCACACTAGAATAATGTGCACGTGGAGTGGGACTGCTTGTCTCCTCGACACTAGGCATTAGCGGCATGCTTTGGCTGAGGCCCAGCTTTTCTTCCCCTGCCTTTTACATGACCGCTGCCAAACTTCTGGCAACACACAGCGACGCTCTATCAAAGCGGCAATTCAGCATCTTTAAATGCATCTGCCGAAGAAACAAAACCTCCTTCTTTCTTTTTTTAATCCTCGCTGCTTTCCTTTCCCCCAGCTTTCTGTGCCATTGGCCAAAACGCTCCTGCGCTGGGCTTTGTTCGCTGTCTTTAGGGTGAAAGGAGCCAGCCGCCTTGTAGCATCTGTCTGACTTCTGCAGGCATACACACACACACACACACACAGTGTAGTGCAAGCCCGTCACACACAGCGAGCTCTGCCCTGAACTTGTTCAATCCAGTTTGTTCAGCTGGCCTTTTTTTTTTTATTTGATGAAACATTCCTGCGGCTGAAAAAAAGCTCCTTGGATAAATCTCTGTGCCTGTGGACGGTGGTCACAATACATGCCCTCAAAACATCAACCACCTTGCTCAATAAATAGTTCCTTTTACTACCTGCAAATCATAACTGCACTGGCCCATACCAACCAATCAGGATCCATCCTGTACTGGTCTGTATTCAGCTGGGTGGATTCTAATTGGCTTTCGTGGGTTAATGCACTTTAGACCAGAGTAAGTAAAGTCTTTCGAGGGAATTTTGAAAGAATTAAATATCAGCAATACTCTAAGCCCATAATTAGACTTGTAGAAAAAGGCCAAGAACAGAAATGGGATTTTTTACCATGAGCCAGTTTTATAAAATACACAATTGGACTGATTTTACCATGAATATGAAAGCCCCTGACTTGAAGGTCAATGTGCAAACAATTCAAAACAATGTAGAAGTAACATATCTATGCCAGGGGTGGGCAAACTCTTGCCCTCCAACTGTGCTGAATCTACAAATCCCATCCTGCATCTGCCTCTGGGAGTCATGCCTGTGGTTGTCAGAGTCTTGCAATGCCTAATGGGATTTGTAGTTGCACCCCAGTTGGAGTGCCAGCATTTGCCTACCCCTGGTCTATACTACTGTAAGTAAGAATATTCTTCAGTCAGTACAAACCAAAAATATGTCAAGGTCTGACGCATTGCATGAGGTTCATGGCTGGAGTTGTGGGCAGTTTTTCGAGTGATGCATTTAAATATGGTGGTTAGCCAAGCATATAGAAATGATGGGATATATGCATGAGGGGAAGCATTTATTACCAGCAGTGGGATGATAACTATGAATGTACAACAGCTAATGTTCCTCTGAAGTGTTGAGCCTGTTCCACAAAATGTGTGGCAGGTAAACATCCAGTGTCAGGCTGCCTATGACTGCACACTCACGACTTATAGACTTGAAAGGGACATACTTGTTTAGTAGGAGCAATGTCTTCCTAAATAGTTACTCCTTCAAAATGGGTACAACCTATTCAAGTCTATGGATCATTAGTGCACCAACAGTGGGCCGCAGCCATCAGAGGAGGTAAGAACAGACCTGCGGAGAATGACCCAGGTAAATATATTGACCTGGGTCAATATATGCACCTCTATTATAGAGGTGTATTATACAACAGAGGAGGATATAGCCAACAAGTTTCAGGGGCTCACAACTCCCTTTCATCAAAGCTTGTGTCCTGGCAGCTATTTCGGTACACTGAACAGTGAGGAATATAAAATGAGGATTATAGAGCTGACACCTTGCCAGTCTGACCCATCCTGTAAATGAAAAGGCAAACTGATGAGGTCATCTCTCTGCTCCATCCTCCTGTCAAATGTTCCTCGTCAGCACAAGTACAGAACAACTGACTGGCTCCTAGTGATGTATGTCCCTTCCAATTCAAATCTGAAGTCTGCTGTATAGAAGATTATAAAAAGCTTCAATCAAGTCAAATTGTTGTATTTACACTAGTCACCTTTAAGACCCCATTCACACTGAGCTACATCCAAAAAAGCGCGATTTTGAGCTGAGCGACATTGAGCTACAGTGCACATTTTGTCGCACTACATAGCGTGACTTTTCACAGGGACTTCGTAGCTGCTACATTGGGCTGTAACCAATCAAAAGCAGTCATGATGTGACAACATTTCTTCCTTCTTATATTTCTGTGCAAAAGTGACACTTCTGCATCGCGACATATCGCGACCATGTCGCGCACACCAAGTCTATTGTGCCAAATCGCACAAAATCCGCCGAAAAATAGGTCATGTTCGAGCTACAAGCTTGAGCGACGAGATACAGGCGACATTGAGCTGTGAGATGTGAACAGCTCCATTAAAATGCATTTGGCAAGCTACATTGAGCGACATTGAGCTGATATTTGAGCGATTTTGGAGCTGAAATCGCGCGATAAATCGCTCAGTGTAAATGGGGTCTTAAATATGTTCAAGTCTTTTGTAGTGAATACATCAAGGCATTCATTTGTGTTTTGTACTATCTGCCCGGAGTTCAGCTTTAAGATGGAATATATACTTTGCTCAATAACTACATTCTCTACCACACTGTGACTTTGCACTGACTCTGCTCATGTTTTTTTACTACTAGCCGACTTTCAATAAAGCAGCGAGCTAAGCGATTTCTCTGCCAAACTGTTTGTTTATTTACAGTATATATTCCAAATCTGAATTAGTAAATAGTAATACAGAAAAGAAAGAAGGTCAAAACGTTTGTTTTAAAAGAAAGTGGTTTCCTTAAACAGCCCTTTTTTATCTCATACCACTGGCCTGCGTCTATGACTCTACAGAAAATACTACACAACAAGTGCCTGTCTACAGTCTGAGGCTAGGTTTACACCTGGGCGACTCCTGTCCGCGCGGCACAAAACCGCGCGGATTTCCGGGTGGGCACGGAGTCACCCACCACAGCCGATTGCGCTGTGGGTGCCATTATTTTCTAGTAGCACCCCAGTCGCGCCAGGCAGATCGCGTGGTTTCCCGCCATGATTCTGCAATTGTACATGATCGCAGCTAAAAAAAAGCAGTGCATCGTTTGTTGCAAAAAAGGAACTTGTACCTTTTTTTTAGCGATTGCCGGGAGGATGTAACCTCAATGAAATCAATGGGGCAAGTGGGCACCTGCTGTGTACACTAGCACACGATCATGCACATCCCGGGTGTCGCTCACCGGGTGAACCTAGAATTACACATGCTCAAGCTGTGTGTTTTTTGGATTTTGGAATTAAACCACAGAACAGAAGATACAAACTCTATGCACATTTTTTAGAGAGAGTCCAATCTAGAATCCCAATTCTGTGAGGCAAGTGCACTAACCACTTAGATCAGGGGAAGGCAACTCCGGTCCTCCAGCTGTGCTTTAACTACAAATGCCAACATGGCTCTGTCTCTGGGAGTCATACCTGCAATTGTCAGTCTTGCAATGCCTCATGGGAATTGTAGTTACACAACAGCTGGAGGGCCAGAGTTGCCCACCCCTAACTTAGATAGTTAAAGGCTCCACTCCAGGGCTTACCCCCGCCCCAATCACTCCGACATTGGAGGCCCCCATAACTGTATATTTTGCTTTGTTTTTGCTTTACTTACCTTTTACAGATGTCTTCTGGTGGGTCATGTGACTGCATGTTTGTTTTTCCTTTTTTCCAGCACAGGACGATCCTCTGCTACTAATGCAAAGGAGAAGCTCTGACATGAGGATGTCATCGCTTCAATGCACTATGAATGAAAGAGGCTGTGGTGACACACCAGTAGAGGGCAGAGCCATGACACCCTGCATTCATAATATGTTTTTTGGGTTGCCTGACGGCCAGCAGAAAACTCAGGACATCTTGTGGCAAAAAAAGTACTGCATGGGGACAGCCCTGGATTGACAGTGCATATTGCAGGCTCAGCTCCTTTTTTTCCTTCAGTAACTTGTCTGGGGGCCCATTTTACTTTTAAAAAAATGTCCAGAGGGATTTAAAGGAAACCGGTACTGGGAGAAATATCGACGTTGCCTTTATTTACCTTTTGTTCTTAAAATGCATGCTGCCTGGTTGTCATGCTGCTCATCGAGCTTTAACCCCTTCGTGACTGACGACGTACAGTGTACGTCGCCAGCATCGGGGCTGTTTAAACAGACTCCCGGTGACTTTTGCCGCCGGGAGTCTGTTTAAACTTGTAGAGCCGACTGTCGGCTTTACAACAGAAGCGATCCTGGCGACTTACCTGTCGCCAGATCGCTTCTGTGTCCCGAAGAAGGGGCCGCCCCCCGCCCGCCGGACACCCCCGCCGTGCTTCCCGGGCTCCGTTGCCCCTCCTACGGGCCCGGGACCGGCGATCTTTGTGTCCGCGGGGAGCTGGGGAGGAGGTCGACGAACTACCAGTCACTGTCCTAGCACAAGTATGCAGATCAGGAAAATCAGAAGTTCTTAACGGGATATTTGTTCCGGTTCAGCGTCTGAAATAAAAGTACTGCGTCTGAAAAAAAAGTACTGAAATAAGAAAGCTAGTATGACAACCACGCAACTAACATTTTCAGAAGGAAGGATCAACAAAGCTAATATCCATGTTTCTCTGAGATAGGTTTCTTCTAAAGGTACACTCCAGTCAAAAATAAAATAAAGTCCTCAAAAGCATGCAGAAACCACAGCCTATCTATTCCATAGCTACAGTACCACCAGACCACCCCATTTCTTAGAATCTCCTTGTTGTTGGTAACATTGTGTTCTGGAAACACAAGTTCCAGAGGTACGAGAAATAATTGGCTTGTTATTCCCAAACCCACCAACTGTAATTCCCATACTATCTCTTATGGAGATGGAAAGGAAGCAACACAGACTCATGTGACCTAAAGAAGCATGTGATGGGATTTCTGGAATCTTGCTGAGCAGAGTTATATAATGGTCCGAGTAAGGTAATAACGGTGGCCTTGAGTGGACACAAAGTTCCCGAATACAAAGATTCTTCTGAACTTTAGACAGGAAGTTACATTTATAACTACAATCAATGAGCTTCTGTAGATGTTTCTGACAAACTACAGTGCAAAATAATGCCAAAATAATAAAATACATGAGAAGACAGTGAATGTCATCAGATATCTAGAGGCTACTAAAGGCAAACAGACTGCTCACTTTGCAAGGGAATTTCCCCTTAGCTTAGTAAATGTAGTAAAAATCACTTTGCTAAAAATTCCAATTGCATGAAAGGAAAATAAAACAGCATTATTTTTGCTTGTATGTGATTGGATGATGGAAGTTAGCAGAGCTTCACTTAATTCACTAAGCTAAGGGGAAATTCCTTTGCAAAGTGAACAGCCTATTTGCCATAAAGTCATGTAATGTCTTTCAGAGCACACAAGGCAAGTGAATGTATATGTGCAATATGTAGAAATCTACTGTGCTTCATAACGTCCTATAAAGGTTCAACTAAGTTCAGTTGTGGGTCTTTGGCAGGGCATGGGAGGGATTTGATTGTAACCTGGCTTTCATGAACCCCTGTGCTATATATGTATATATTAATGTGCTATCCTAGAAAATGGGAACATCACTGGGTCACTGAAATAAAAATGTAATTCCCGATGCCGTCATTTTGTGGCATTTAGAAAATATCCTGTTAAGTGTCTGTTTTAGACATATCATAGTTCCTTTATGCTGACACAGTGTGTATGCTTGTTTGGCATACAAGACTGTTCCCCATGACACTTTATAGTCAAATGTTTTTATGCTATTTCCAATGCTGATTAACCATTTAAAGACCGAGGTGAGACTGAGCTTAGAGAGTTGGAGACAGCTGTTGAGAAACATGATGACTAATTGGACAAAATGTTAACTAAATACTTTGCTGGTTAAGTTATATTTGTTTGATCTGAATTCATTATTGAAAAAAGTTTGAAAAATCATTTGAAAACTCATTCTGCAGTTTTTTTTATGGCAAACACACCCGTCATTTGATCACGATTTGGCTTCTTTTGGAACTCTGTTGACATATCACATATCAAAGTGCCAATTGAAACAATTCTTTCATACCTAACACTTGTTTCTAATCGGTCATCAACCTAAGATGATTCATTCCCACATCTGCACTTGTAACTGAGATTTACCTACCTAGTTGAACTTCTTTTGTACGGGTGTGTTCAATATTTTGTCATTTGCCCTCTATGTCTTTATTTTGTATATAGGTTTCCATATGTGCAAGCATAGAAGAGTCTTTTTAACCAAAGTATCTTCATGTGTCACTGGCACTGATTTAGATGGCTGCTTTTTGGTTCCTTTTAGGCCCCGTTCACACCAAGGCTTTTGTTGTGCAAATTTTCCGACACAAACGTTCAAAACAACAAATTCTATTCATGTCTATAGCCCCCCATTCACACCTGAGCATAGTGTCGCGCGTAGAAAACCGCCGGTGGCTGTAAAAAGTTCATTAACTTTTTTGGGGCCAGATCAGCACGATTTGTCTGCATACACTTAAAGGAGAACTATGGGGTTAAGGCTTTTCCCCATAGTTCTCCTTGGGGTAACGGGAGGACACAAACTAGCGTCCTCCCGTCACCCTAGGCTCAGTATACCTCGAGCTGTAGCTCGCGGTATACTGAGACGCCGCAGTATACCGCGAGCGGCTGCTCGCGGTATACTAGGACGCCGAAGCTGAAGTGCATCCCGACAATTATGTCTGGGTCCGCCCAGCTGCGTGACTGACAGCTGGCTATGCCTAGGGAATCCAGCCCCTCCCCTGTCACGGCAGAGAGCCATGAAAGAATCGAGAGGTGAGCGAACGCCGGTATGTGTTCGCTCACCTCCCGATCTACTGAGCCGACCTGTGACAATCTCATTGTCACAGGTCGCCTAGAACTATGAGGTGAGTGAAAAGCACTCACCTCATAGTTCTCCTTTAATAGTAAATGCTTGAAAACGCATGTTGCAATTTTATGTTGAGCGTGTTTTGCCCATTTACATGAATGTGCTCATAACAACGTGCAACTTTATATAGGTGCGTAAACTGGGCGCAAAAACAGGCAAAAAATTTGTGTATCCCGTTGCCTGTGTGTAATAGAGGCCTAAGCCCCATTATACTTTCTTATATGTACAAGTAGAGATAAAGTCGTAGACAAGTCAGAATACTCATATTTTCTATTGCCTTGTAATAAGATTACTGCCAGTACCATAGACCTAGAAGTGTAGCTGAGACATTAACACATTTCTCAGGTTAATTTGCCCTTCTGGGCACTTAATCTGCATACTGCACTTTTAGGCCTGCAGCTGTAAAAACAGCCTCAGGCAAATACAGAAAAACACTCTTTCGTTGGCTTATGTGTTCCTTCTGTCATGGAATATTTTTCTAATTCAGCTAGAAACTTTGTTTTGAATTGCCCGAAAGAAAAACAAGAACGCACCATCACGTAACAAGAGGGAAAGTCTTGGCATCCCTGTATGGCACACAGAACTGTTCAGACTTCGGTTGCCATCACTATGCATATATAACTTAATTAAGGAAGTGCAGGAACCTACGTAGAACAGTGTTGAATTATGACGGCATGCAGTATAAATACACAGTATTAGAGGATGTGTAAGAATCGCAAGAGGATGTCTCCAGTTTGAGTACTCTGAGATATTGACCTGGAACAAGTATGCAGACCAGTTAGAATTCCTGATCTGCATATCAGACAGCCAAGGAACTAGAAAAGGGGAAGCCAGCAGTGGAGCCTTCATACTTCTACAAAGGCTCCCTTTAACGCCCATTTCCACCTTTGTGGGGTATTTTAAAAAAACATATGCCATCAATGTACACAGAGTATACATGAAGCAAGCATATGCAGTTACTGTATATAACAACAGAAACTGAAAGGGTAATTCACAAAGCTGCCGAAGCATCCATCCTTAGCTTCGGCTGATCCTTCGGCTCGCTTTGGTTTTTGTTTGTGGGAGCCCTTCGGTCCAGCCGAACCGAAGGGCTGCTGTACAGGCTAATCATTATAGCCCTACAGCAGCCGAAGGCGGCCAAGCAGCTCAGCCAAGCTGAAGTGACAGCTGAAGCGGGGCAAATGGTCTGCCGAAGGCTGACCTTTCGCCCCGCAAATGACAGCTGGGCGGAGCCAGTCGTGATCTCACGGCTGTCTCCGCCCAGTTGTAATGACAGATCAGCGTCCCTAAATGACCTGGGGATGCTGAACTGTCATTAGACAATAACAACTGGGCAGAGCTGGTCGTGACCTATGTGAATAGGGACGAACAGAAGCGAGTGAGCTGCCGGAGCTTCGGCTCAGCCAATCCAGATGTTGGATCGGCTGAGTCGAAGTCCTTCAGCACTTCGGCTCTTGCAGAGCATGTTCGGCTGACCGAAGTGTAGCCTGAAGGCAGCGCTACTGAGCCGGAGTGAATAGGCGAACGACGTTCGGCTCACTTCTTTTTAGGTTGGTTATTCACTCGGCTGCCTTCGGCAGCTTGTGAATAACCCACTTACTTTTTTGTTAGTTGTCCTCTTCATCTCCTCATGGCTCCTTTTGAAATGGCCACCTCTGTGGTCTGCAGACAGTCTGTGTAAATTACAGGCTGCTGTGCACAGTGGGAACTACAATGCAGGAAGTGGAAAACTACAATTCACACAATACTATGCTTCCCTTGTGCACAATATTCTCTGCGGAAACTGAGCTCCCTCTCTCTCTCTGAACTGTCTGCCATTCATTACTATTCATAGTGGAGACACCCTCTGGACAGTGCAGGGGGCAGAGCTGGTGTGAAGTGATCTTGTTACAATGACTCACAGGGAGGGTCAGCTGCTTTACAATCCGACCCCAGTGTCAGACTGAGTTTCCTGTTGAGGGCATTTTGAATTTGTGGGACTCAAGTTTACTAAAAAAGTCCATAACATTTTTAAAAAAGCCAGCAATATGAGCCATGAAAATGTTCACACATATACATTATCACTGCAGCTCTACATTATCACAATGAATGCATATCACTTACAAAAGGTGGAAATGGACTTTGAGGTGTCCTATTGTATTCAATATGCATACTAAAGTATTGTTTCCAGATGCCATGGACATTGTATACTACATCTTCATATGCTTTACTTGTATGTCATCTGTATAACATTGTAAATACATTGGGGTTGATTCAGTAAAGGCAAATAGAGTGTTCACTTTGCAAGGGAATTGTCCCCTTGCAAGGGAATCCTCTCTTAGCGAGTGTGGTGGAAATACCTGTTGCAAAGAACACCAAATCACGTGCAAGGGAAATGTAAAAAAACAGTATTTTAAAATTCCCTTGCAAAGTGGACAGTTTATTTACCTTTAGTAAATCACCCCCACAATACCTGAATTATGAAAATTACAGAACAGGAAATAGGGCTGCTGCTCTAACAACCTGTCAATTTTCAGATTCCTTTCTGTCATCTGTACTAGGAAGCTGCTAAATGGAATCTAATTGGTTTCCGTGGCCAACACCGCCATTTTTATTTGCTCCGTTTTCCATATATCAAAACCAGGTTGCAGTCTGATATCTTTCCTCCTTATAGTCTTTTAAGTCTGTATGTTATGATTTTATATTATCGCTTCAAAATGCCTTAAAATACCTTTTTTTCTGTTAGTGAAAATGCTTTTACGGCACTCCCACTCCAGTGTGCAGTGTTGGCAGAGATCAGTAAGGACCACATCCCTCTTTATAAGGGGCCTTGCACATACTTGTATTGTAAAAGAAAGGAGGGGTGTGTCTGACCAGGTATGTTGAATTATGGAGCCCACCTGGCAGTGTGGTCAAACTCTGAGGCCTGTTGGACTGTTCACTCATTTTTAGAGAGGTCTAATAAGGGGGGTAAAATAATGAAGACGGGAGTTGTTAGTACAATGTCTGGCTGACTAAGCTATTTCTGTAACTTCAACTGGGCTATAACCTGACACATAAAAAACAGAGCAGACAGTTCGAAAATTTACTCGCACTTGCACTGTGCTAACTTGTTAATCGTTTGTTGTTTTTTTCCCCAGTCGTAAATACACTATTCAAAATAAAAAATACTTTATTTAAAAGGCAGCGCACAGCATTCAGAATAACTGTGGGTACTATGAAGACAGCAGGATGTCTCTATCAGAACTGGATAGTGACTATTTAAACTCTAAGAAAAAAAAGGGAAAACACAAGTGTTTGTCTCAGTGGGATACTCCAGGAAATGGAAAATAATGTAAAATATGAAACAGAATAATAAAAAAAAGCTCATTAGAATGCAGTTCCACAAAACACTGCAATAATAAGCATCTGTGCCTTCATTTAGTTACTATGTTTACACTTTATGCAGTACATACCCGAGGGAGTTATTTCTCTGTATGCTGCTTGAAGAGGCATTTTCTGAGCAACCCACCGCTCTCTTGGCTGCAAGTATCTGCCCACCAGTTGCTGTGCTCTTGAAATGATGAATGGAAAATAAAGTACAGATTGCCACCAATCACTTGGGCTTCATAAACGCAAAGTTCCAAGCATTAGTGGAATACAGAAATGGGTGTGAGCTTCTTTGGTGGGTGTGCACTATTCCTATACAATATACCACAAGTAGCTTTTAGAAGAAGGACACCCGGGAAAGGAGTATCTCTTGTAATGAACAAATCAGGATTACTGTAATGGACAGGCAAATCATGTATTGCTAGCTATACCATTTTGGTTGTAGATGACAGGGTGACTGTGGCTGCTTCTCTCAGAGGCAGCCCACATATACTTGTACATGGTACGATTAGATGCTTGTTTGGGATAGATAATTGTCGCTGGATGCAGGAAACATGCGTCCAGTGACAGTCATCTACTCCAAACCGCATGTAATTGTACCATGTACGATTACATGTGGGCTACTGCTGAAAGATGCGGCCACTGTCACCCTGTCATTTACTTGAATGGGTACAGTAGTCGCATCTGAACGGGACACCTTGAATTTCTGCTGCATGAATCTGTAGGTTCTTACTGCAGGAATCCTAGAAATCCCCATGTGAATGGGGCCTAAGAAAGTCTAATTTGTTGTATGGACTGGTTACACAGCAAATTAAAATCTTATAGGATATTACAAGCTTGAGACTTTTCCCCGAGCCAGGTGAAACAAAACTTTTTTTTGCTACATTCTATGATTTATATCAATGGTGATATATATATTATGGTTACAGAAACAGTTCCCAAGACAAAGTTTCAATAAAATAGTTCATGAAGAGCTCTTGCATAAAAGCAAACAGTAAGAAATCAAGTATTTGACAGTACAACAAAAGTATGCGTTCAATCATAAATCAAAAAACTTTCCAGTAGCAAAGCCGCAAGACCAAAACACCTAAAAGCGCATACAAGATATTCCCAAGAAAACCTGCCTCATATAAAAGGGACCAAAACCCGAAAGCCTTTTTTGTGGAGGAAGAGTTGGAGCCTTCGCTGGGTTTTTACTGCTGTCTATTTCCTTGTTGAACAGCATTCCCATACGTCTTGACAAATTATGGCGGAAATAAGGAGAAGTGTCTCCAAAAGCAAAACAAATGGTGATAAACGATTTGCAACAGGGGACTTACATGATATTGTACTCTAGGAGGAGGAATACTGTTCAAAAAGTCTAACCATTTAAAAACACCTTATATAGAAGTCACAAATCACAAACAAATGTCTACATACACTTAGCCATGATTACACAAGATTCAAAACAACTATAAGTAAATGCTCCCCCCCCCAAACAATAAATCACAACAACAGTTCTACCAGCCAATAAAAGATGAAAGAAAAGTCCTCCTTGTCAGGTTAGGTTCCCAAAACCACTAAGGCAAAAATAAGGGGAAACCCCCAACATGGTCCCGGGAACACTCCTGATGTAAGTTCTAACCCTTCACTATGTCCCAAAAAAAATGCCATTTTGGCTGCAGTTACAGTAGAATGTATCTAAAAGCACAAGAGAACATCACATGTAAATCCAAATTACAGTTCCACAATACAGCCACAAAATCTCAGTTCTTGTTTTCTTTTACTAAAACATTTCTGTAGATGTAATATGAAACTTTTGCCTCTTTCTCAAGATAAGGAACCGATCTCTTTAACAAAAGTGATTACCCAGGACCTGGCTGTACAGAGCCTCTAATCAAAGTCTATAAACTAGCTGTTGACCCAACTTGGTGGAAAGGTTAGACCAAAAGTTTGATGATGAATTAACAGAGGTTAGTTTGAGTTTCACCAAGTATTTCAAGTTGAACTAAACAGTGAGGTGTCTTCTTCCAAGTTCGAGATCTTCAGCAATCTTGATTGGCCAGGCCATAATGATGCAACTTTCATGCTTGAGCAAGGGAGTTAATTCATTCTGGCACCAAGGTGTGCCAAGAGTACTTGCTGACCTCTGTGTACATTCTAAGAAGACTGCAAAGAGACACGTAAGTTTGTTTTATTGCAGAAGAGACATAGCATGCAACAGCAACACTCACTTTGTGCGCACCAAATGCCTTTGCAAACTCATCATATAAAAATAGTGGTGCTCACATAGGCTGTGCAGAAAGCAGAACATTGCAGGGACCCAGCAGGCCCACCCACTATAGGCTGCCTGCAGAAAACTGCAAAAGAGGGGAGAATACAAGACGAGTCACCCTGCACATGTAGATAGAGCAGCATTGGCAGGTCTTTACTACAAGAAACTGCAAAGAGGTTCTTTGCAAATCCACATATCTAAAAGGAATACACAAAGGGCATCAAGATTCTAGTAAGAATACACGTCTCTTCAATTTAGACAATTTTTTGGGTTTTTTTTTTCTAGAGCTCAGCTTTAAACACTACAAATAGAATATCTGTAATATTGTTTCCAGCATTATTTCAATTTGATCAGACGTGGGACACAATTTTTAAACATCTCCCCAGCAAAATACTGCAAGAAATGAGTTTGTACCACCTGGTCTGTCTACCCAGTGCTGACACCATCCATGCTGTTTATATCACTGTATAATATTTACTATTAATGCATTTGAACGCTACATAACTTCATGGCACAGCATTCGGCTTCAGACTCCTACCAACACACATACATATGCAGTCTCCAAGCTTCTTGCTGTGTCATGAACAATCAGTGAACAGGCGTCAACCCCCAACACAGGTTTTATTATGCATTTCCTTATTGTGAAGTATGTGAGGTGGATGAAGAGTGCTACCAGAGTAAGGTATCATAAGTTGGCGAGCTGCGTGCTATAAATAGTACTGCTACCCAGGTACAGTCACTTACCAAATAATCTATGTACATATATTTTCTGCACCTCTCACTGCTCTGTATATCATTTCCAGCTGGAGGAGGAGGATGGATTCCTAAACTGACACCGATGCAGAAAAAAAACAGATCCTTGGAAGCCTCCGACACACATACAGGCGCATTTAGCAATGTGCAGAATTTGTGGATGTTTATATATCATAAATTTAGGAAACAGCCTTCATATTTAATGAAAGTATGATACAATTGTATTTGCTGATTGGAAGCTATTAGTTACTGAATATCACAGCTCATTGTTTTTATCCCAGTGCTTCTGTTATGTCATTACAGTAGGCAGGAATTCGGGTTTCAGGACCGTAATGGATCTTTGATTGTTAATGTTAGTAAATTCCTATAATCCTATAATAAAGGTTGTAATAGAGTACAAGTGCAGTTGTCTGCAGTCGAGAACCCAGTTGGAATTTCCATAGTTTAAGACAGAAGTACTCAGGTGTGCTTCTTAAAGCGCTTTACACTAAAAAATCTAATTCTACTAATGCCTCCCGCTATGTATGATGATTAATAATAACATAGACATGTCAGGTGTAAAATGCTGTGATTGTGGAATACTTACACTGTAACAACAATACTTACACTGTGATTGTGAAGCACTTCCTGCTTTGGAAGGGCAAAATGACTACAGTCTGCCCAAACATTGCACCCTGGGATTGCCTTGTCATCAAAGAGCATTGCTTGGAAATCTCATCTCAGTGAAAGGCATTTCCCTCCCCTGAGATGATGTGCATGGTCACATGCCCAGGTCACATGTGCCAGATTTCAGGAAGTAAAAGGAGAGCGAGTAATCTGCCCTTAGTAAACATGGCCACTGTCAGAAGACTGGGGAAGAAAAGACAAATAAGATATGCAAAGAATACAAAGCCGGCAATTATCTAGATGTATGTTTTTGTAGATGGTCATTACTAAACATTTCTAAGGTGAGTTTGTTGTTATTTTAAATATATGGCTAAAGGTCCGCTCTAAGTGTGAATGTAGTCTAAGGGCTTAGGTACACGGGCAATGTGTTCCAGCATTCAATGTGTCTGAAACACACGTCAAATGCAGGTCAGCAAATACCCATTGACTTCAATATAGTAGTGTGGATGACAGGGGCTGTGTTTGACATGCTTTGTGTTGTGTTTCTTCGGAAGTAGCATGTCCTGTTGAGGTATGTTTTCTACTGCAGGCAAAGCAAGTCATATGCATCCTTCTTTTCCATTCTGATGCATGTATTTGAGCAGTGCTGCCTTCGAATGGTAAGGCCACACTTGACAGGAACACCTCATTCACACGGATTAGTTGCCTCGTACAGCATGAAGGGCGGTTTTTTGATGCGCCCGGAGCTGTGGGAAGAGTCATGCAGGTAGTTATATAACTCTATGTAGATGCAGGAGAAGCTGTGCGCCCTTATACGCTGCTTCCCGCAGCTCTGCGATTTGACAGCCGCACACAGTGTGCAGACCTGGATGCATCATGTCTGCGTTCGAGGCCGTACACCATCTGTGTGCAGCTGTTAAAACTCGGAGCTGCGGGAAGCAGCTGTGTGTGCGCACAGCTCCTTCATCTACATAGAGTTACGTGAGCTGCCCACACAAATTTCCCCACAGCTCCAGGCGCATCAGAAGCTGCCCATGTGAATATCGCCTAACAGTGCACTTTTTGCACATATTTCCTACACTAGCAGATATAGTCCCAGCTGCATTCACTAGTATTTCATGTACTGCTGGCCACACAGCCATCAGTTTTAATCTTTTTGTTAGTTGATCATATCTGTAAATAGTTTCTTTTAATGCTGCTGTATGTTTTTGCTTTAGTCTCTGAATCAATATTATCATCAGAATTACAATCAAAGTAATATTTATTAAAATGGTCATTCAATCCTTTCTTTTGTTGCACACTCCAAAAATATCAAATACAAGAAGTGTTCAATCATGCTGCCCACACTACAACCATGACAATTAATGATAATACTCCAACCTGTCCAAATGTTTTGTTTCATTTGGCCTTAAAAATTATGATCAAAAGGGTGCCAACACATTATCAAATCATCAGACTCAAATGTGTGTATATGCCTTAAGAGAAGACAACTGAAAAGCATGCATTTTGGGGGGCTTTAGGCTACATCAGCTGCTGCATTTACAGGTAAAGTTATTCAAAAAAGTGTTTGGCCATGTGGGTGAGCTGTCAAATATCTATCATGCTGGGCCATAAACTTATGTGGACACATGCACTTAACAGACTTGCCAAAACTGCAACAACTATAGGTACCTTAAAACAGAAGACAGTGATAAAGATTCAGGATATACAGCCTAATTCAGATTCCTCTTTACTGAACAGACTTTAGCCAAACAATATGTGAGCAGCAGCTGCTGTTTGCACATCATCATTGCTCTTGTCATTGCTTTAGTGAATTAAGCTAGCCATAGACATTAGATGGTGGATGGCCTGTGCATGCATGATTAAATTACTAAGAAACATGCTAGCATGATCCAGCATGAGCAGAAAAATAGTAAGAACTAGCTTGGAAAACCTGATCGATGGAGTTTTTCACTGAGTTTGGTTGGTCTGGATCTCCTCTTAGATATCCACATACCGTTTCCCTGAAAATAAGACCTACCCTGAAATTAAGACCTAGTACCATTTTTGGGAATTGCTAAAATATAAGACCTACCCCGAAAATAAGACCTAGTTGTGACCATTCCCAAGGCCAGTGGTGGTATAAGGGGGAACTTGAAGAGCCGCAGGAGAGACTCAGCGGTGCCAACGAAGCCGGCTCTAGAGGAAGCGCGGAGGGAGCAGAGCCGCTTAAGCCGATGCCTCCTCTATAGCGCCGGCTCCTGTCACAGGCGGAGTGATACCAAATGCACTCCGCCTGTGAGGAATCCATAGTGAAAGTGCGCTTCGGTCATTCTGGTTCCCAAATTGCTCTTGGAAAGGTACGGCACCCCTGATTGCCCTGATCACCATAGTCTTAACTTTGCCATTTTGGATTATTTCATTTGGATTTGCAATAACTTTAGATTGTTATACATTTAAAAAAAAAACCTACCCCGAAAATAAGACCTAGTGTGTTTTTGTGGAGCCAAAAAATATAAGGCAGTGTCTTATTTTCAGGGAAACACGGTACATAGTGATAAAATCAAGCAGACATGATCCAGTTTGGGTGACAACCAGCTAATGTCTAAGAGATTTACCTTATTTTTCATTTACATTTTTTCATGGTATCAGCAGGGTATTCCTTGTAATAACTGTTTTTTCCACATCATTAACTCTTGTACAATTTAACACGATTGTCGTAATACAGGGACGTCAAACTGAGAACTTCAAAGCTTTATAATTGAACAGAAGAACCTGTTCACACATGATATTACATCACTGACACGCAGACCAAGCACGGGATGATGCTTGTGTGTACAAGACACTGAGATTAACCTGCAACAGAGCTGCAATGCTGGTACACTGTTAACCTATTCAAAGCTAGAACTGGGGACAGCCAAAACAATAAATTCATTATAGGAAAATAAGATGAATTATACCCTGTGCAGGGAGGAGTGTGATGAGCAACTGAGTGAGACTTGTTAACAGGCAGACTCTCCAATTAATATGCTCCAACACCTTTAAACAGAGGACAGATGATAGTGCCGCTGATGATACTGTAGGATGTAGAGCAGTAATTGTCACTTAGCCACTTAACTCCCTGTTGCATCGCTCACTGCTCATTGTGGATTTATCTCTTAGCCAATTACTGCTGTCATTTGCATTTCAATGCCCGCAGTCAGGAGGCAGCACCGTGTCAGGGACTAGAGCAGGGAACTCAAGTAGAGTGGATTGTATGCAGCTCTGTTAATACACACACTTAAAAGCCAGGGGTATGTGTCGTTTACAACCACACAACAGGACGCAAGGACAAGCATACTTCAGAATAGGTCTCATCTGCATATTTGCTGCCAAGAATATTATGGTTATATTTGAAGGGACACCATCATCAAAAAAGGAATATATTTAATACATAATAAATATTCAATAAAGGAATATTTCCATAAATAAAGGAATAGGAATTTTGTTTTCTTTTGTTTTTAAATGGAATTTAGTAATGTATTATTATTATAAATATTAAGATGTTACAACTAGATATAGCTACCGAACATTCCCCCTTTTTTAATGTTCTTGTACCTTGAACAAAGTGTCATTTCAGAGCTGCAAAAAAAGATAACCCTGCTGTTCTACTTTTTAGATCAGAGATGTTACAGTTTACCTTTGTTCATTAAATCATTTACACATACTCAACGAGCAGTAAAAGAGCTTTAAAACAAGCCATCCCGGGTCTCTCTGGCTGCTTTTAATGAGAAATAATTAATTCTCAAAGAAACTTAAAGAGCACAGCAAGGACTCTAAAGAGGGGTTTCAGCCATTTCTAAGAGCCTAGAAACATCTGTTGTGTGTTTACATTAGAGAGCTGGCAAGTTGCCAAGATTCTGGTGCAACAGAAAGTGATAGGAATATGATTGCTGCGTCCCTGTCTTAAACTTCTCCATAATGCCTATGGCTACAGAGGTGAACAAGAGTTTGTTTTTACTGCCTGTTCAGAATAAGTAAATACTTGACTGTGCATGTGTCAGGGCTATGGAACAAGTGTCTCCATTGGAAGATTTCCCCTCTATTCTTATTCTGGTGGCAACTGAATTAGCCCTTACTTTCTTCCCAGTGACATTTGTGATCACAACAATTGGAGGACAATGAGAGAGAGTAAATCCCCCTAACAGGGACACAGACAGCAATACAAATCTGCTTCTAACTTCTCATGACCCTATCCAAAATTTAAAAAAGGGTTGCCTATACTTTGGGTAGAGGCACCTGACAGCAAACTTGCTGAGTATGGGCAAAGAACAGGTTTATTTTAAAGAAGAACTCCCGGCATATCACAACGCAACCATTGCAGTGCGGTGTTAGCCCGCTTGTTTTTAAGTGCTCTAGGGTCAAAAAATAAAGAAGACATACTCACCCGATCCTCGGTCTTGCGGCGGTGACCGTTGCCCCTCCACTCCGGCGGTGGTATGTTCCTTGGCATCCACACGTCTAGTAGGCATTATCAGACGTGATGACATCATGGATCTTTAGACCGCTGAAGCCCGGGGAAGAAGAGACTACAAGGACCAGTCTAGCAGCAAGGTGGGATCAGGTGAGTATGTCATTTTTATTTTAGACCCTAGACAAAAGGTCCTCTTCTTTAAAGCAGACCTTTACGCTCAAAAATCTAATTCTAATGCATCTAATTCAATGCATCACTCTCTGTATGGTGATTAATAATAACACAGACATGTCGGGTGTAAAATGCTGTAATTTTGAAATACTTAGAGTTGCAGAACAATTACTTCCTGCTTTAAAAGTGTCAAAATGACTTTAGTTTGCCGAAGCAATGCACACTGGGACAGTCTTCTCATCAGCAGAGCATTGCTGGTGAGCATGTAATCTCATGAGATCTCAGGGAAAGGCATTTTCCACCCCTGAGATGATGTGCAAGTCCTAGTCACATGAGCCAGAAATCCAGGAAGTAAAAGGAGAGCTAGTACTCTGCCCTTAGAAAACACAGCCACTATCAGAAGACTGGGGAAGGAAAGAGAAATAAAGTATGCAAAGAATACAAAGCCGACAATTATCTAGAAGCACAGTATGTGTGTGTAGATTGTCATTACGAAACATTTCTAAAGGTGTGTTTGTTGTTATTTTAAAGATATGGGTAAAGATCCGCTTTAAAAGCTCAAATGTAGCCAGTAATAGGATGTTTAGGCTCTGACTTCATCTAATGAGTATCTGTTGGGATGTCAAAAAGGAGTAGTGAAAAATCGGATGATATAATAATGGCATTTGTATTTGTATAGAGGCATGATATAAGCATTTCCATTAGCTGCTGATCTGTGCATGGCTAGCTTCAAGGCAAAACGTACATAAATGACACAGCAGCATTCAGATGTATTTAGCAACAACAATTTATATTACTGACAAACCCCTTATCTTTAACGCCACATTGAAATCACCATGGGTAAAAGTTCCTATATCTGTATATTAACATAGATCGTAGTTTGTTGTTTTATTTTTTTTTTTACTCAGCAAGCCATGTTTTTAAACTCAGTCAAGAAATGCAAAATAATCTACAAGAACAAAGACGGAAAGAGGCTTCCTTTCCAGCTACACTTCCTTCCTGTTTCTAATTTTGCCTCTGAAGCAGCTGCAGTGTTTACACTCGAAGTTCCGTTAACCCAGGAGAGGCCTGCAGCGTGAGCAGATGATGAAATCACAACCGATATTTTCCAAGAAGTTTCTCCAGATGAATAATGCACTACTACATCGATCATTTCCTTAGCATATTGGCAGACGGGCTCCTCCTCATCTGTCTAGTATTAGACCTGTAAAAAGCGAAGCTGGCTTAGGAGCAATCAAGCCATCATTGCACTGGGTGCCTTTGACGGATCTGATGACTTTGTGACAATTTTGGAAAGCTGGTGTGCAACAGAGCTATCAAGCTCACTGGCTAAATAAATCTGTCATTCTTTTGTTATGAAGATGAAGGTGTGTATATACAGTATAACAGGGCTCAAAATTTCAAGTCCTGAACTACTTGCCAGGCCTTAAGAGTTACTAGCCACCAGTTGGCCCACCTAACCCTTACCCTGGCCTTAGCTCCACCCCTAAACACTCTTAAATAATCTTATGATAATTCTTATCTTATGATAGTTGCCGCTTGTAAACGGCATATTAGGGATTCCTGCTGCAGGAAAACGCAAGTTCCTGACACAGGAATCTCTAATCACACCTGAAATATACTGTAGGTGTGAATGGGGCCTAATATACACATACACTAAAGGTGCCCATACACCTGCCGATTATCGTACGATAGTTGTGGCTGATCCCACGATCGTACGATAATCGGCAGTTGTATGGGCACCGTGCGAATGCTTCTACTGTAAGATCGCACGTCTTTCGTCTTCCGAGCACGCTGGAAAACCTGCCGAAAAACGTATGATTTTTGGCGGGTTGGTGGCGTGGTCGAAGACGAATGCCGCACCTGCCCGCTCTACACTGCAATCATCGGAAGCCCTCCCCTCAGCAGGGAGGGCTTGCGATGATCGCAAGTACGATCTGCCTGTCCAAGATGGGCAGGTCGTACGAAATTTTAATGACCTTACAACCACAATAATACACTTGTCAACGTTACACC
>NW_017306664.1:332177-332508 GCF_000935625.1 Nanorana parkeri
CCTGCCGATTATCGTACGATAGTTGTGGCTGATCCCACGATCGTACGATAATCGGCAGTTGTATGGGCACCGTGCGAATGCTTCTACTGTAAGATCGCACGTCTTTCGTCTTCCGAGCACGCTGGAAAACCTGCCGAAAAACGTATGATTTTTGGCGGGTTGGTGGCGTGGTCGAAGACGAATGCCGCACCTGCCCGCTCTACACTGCAATCATCGGAAGCCCTCCCCTCAGCAGGGAGGGCTTGCGATGATCGCAAGTACGATCTGCCTGTCCAAGATGGGCAGGTCGTACGAAATTTTAATGACCTTACAACCACAATACAACACTTGT
>NW_017306664.1:332667-353336 GCF_000935625.1 Nanorana parkeri
ACATAAAATAATATACTCCCCCCTTATTAACCCCCCCCCACACATAAAATAATACACTCCCCTCTTATTAACCCCCCCACACATAAAATAATGCACTCCCCCTTATTAACACCCCCCCGAGGTCTTTGCAGGGAGGAGGCTGTAAGCAGGATCAATCCCTGGTTATCTGGGGGTGATTAGTGAGGTCTGCAGCAGATCTTATTAATCACCCCCAGATAACCAGGGATCGATCCTCCTCACATACATCCTTTCTTTTGGCCGGAGCTCAGAACTGTCAGAGCTCCGGCCGAAGGAAGCCGCAGCTGACAGGAGCTGCTCTGCGGTCTGCATCCGACACAGATGCAGACCGTGGAGCTGCTCCCGCAAGCCAGGTATGCGGTCTGTGACCGTGTGCCTGACATATCAGCTGGCTGCGGGCCACATAGTACTTGGAGACCCACATTTGCACTCACCCATTTGCACTCGCCCTCACATTATTTTTACTCGCCAAATGCGAGCGGTCGAGTGGAGATTTTGAGCCCTACACTATAATATATATATATACACACACACTCTCTCTCTCTCTCTCTCTCTCACTCAATATCTATCACAATATCATCTTTTCATAGCAATGGAAAATCCTGTGAGTGCCTACAGATCCTTTGCTGCATTACTGCTTTTTTGTACAGCACCAAGGCAATAGTTTCTGGATTGCTAGTACCGTCTACCTACAAGGATGCAGCCGTTCGAGGGACAGGCTGGGAGCAGCTGCATCTGTCAGCGGTAGTACACATGTAATCATACATGGAACGATTATCTGAGGCTTAGGAAAGATGATTGACCCAGGACCTAGATTGCGTCTACGGACGGTTCCATGCGGACCGAACTGGGATTCCTGTGGCATCCATAGGTTCTTGCCACAGGAATCCCCAGCTGCAGCCTTACGCCACATGTGAATGGGGCCTTACAGGTCCTATCCCTCCTCCATTGTCTGAATGGAAAGTGAAAGGAGAACGAGCAACAAGAGCTCTGAGGCACAGCTCAGTGGATCCTTGTGCTGCTTCTGCCTTCCCTAATCTTAGCTCTGGTGTACAGGGGACTGCCAGAGGCTGATACCAGGTCAAATTATGGTACTTAAACTACCTGCATTTACACAAATATGTGGGGATCTTTTAATGAACACAAAACTGCATTAATGAGTGTCTTTTATATTTGCCTGGAGTTTAGCTTTAAATAAGCATGTTTAACACTGCAGCACTGCAATGTGAGCAGGGACAATGCCACTGCATTCTCACACCTGCAATTGTAATGATTAGGGAAATCCCTGGTGAGTCCTTCAGTTGGAATTCTAGCAGCCAACAGCAGGCAGTGGTGGAGGAATGTGATAAAATCTATCACAGGTACTGTAGATTAGATATGGCTTTTATTTGTTACAGGACTTCCTTGTAATTGACGTTCAACCATGTAACATACTCTTCAAAGTTCATGCTACATTCCATTTTTACAGCATGGCAACAGGCCAAAGTGACTTATTAAAGGTACATTAAATGATTCATAACTGATAGGCCGCTGTGTCAAAGTGTCTGCACATGGGCCATTTACTTAGAAGACTGTGTTCTTCTACACCTAAAATATAACGTATTATGGATACATGATGTGCAAAAGTCTTTGCCACCTTTTCATATATCAAATAATGAAAAAGGGAAACCTTGACTGCATCTGCCTGTATAGGTATGACCACTATACAGCCATTGCTTTTATCTCTTGCATGGTCTGGAAGTTTGGTTATGGAGCTAATGTCTAAACAGAGATAGGGCATAGCAAAATTTTGATGAAAACAAAAATGGTTTGCATGCTTCCTACTGCTATCCTCAAAATCAGGAATGAACCCCTTGTTTCGGATTTAATTGTGAGAAAATGGCCCGTATGCAAGAAGGCTCTTTAGTTACAACTTTAACTGTCCCCTTGTTAGTCCAGTTGAAGTCACAGTCTAGAGATCTGCTCTTGCTATTCTTGTTTTTAGACTTGTTACCTGTGTGAGTCATGCCTTTCATGCATGTGTACACATTTGTTGTACATCTGTCTTTACACAAAGGTCACAGTTCGTGCAAGATGCAGTTGTGATAGGAAAATGAAAGTAAAAACAATTGTGTTCTGCAGACAAGCTGTAATAGTGTACCTGCTTTCAGCAATGTTCTTTGGCATGTCCCTGTTCTAAAGATATGACTTTACAGTAACACTAAGCTCATGAGTTAAATCCTAATTATGTTTCACTATTTACCAACCTGGCTGGATCCCCTATCCTGCTTTATAATACAGGATTGAAGAGTATGATTTGTAAATTAATTACATAATGTTGTTGCAATTTAAAGTATCACCCTAACCGTCCCCTCCGCTCTTCCAAAGACCTCTTGCTTTTCAGCGCCCTCGTCAACTCATCCCATGCTCGATGTTGCACTGCTCCTAAATTCCATGCAGAGTTGCCACTCTCATGTAGGCTGTGCCTGCTTGTACTACAGGGGGATGAGATTGTGGGGTTGTCACTGCAGCTTTTAAAGAGCACCTGGCCACACCTAGTCCTGCCCACTGCTTTCTGCCAGCACTGCCCCTGTTGATTATGCCCTCCCAACATGAGCAGCAGTGTCTGAGTCCAAATGAGAGCATATGAGTCCAAATGAAGGTGGATTTGGCTTAATCAGGGAGGGTAACAGAAGTGTTTCGTTTAATTTATGAGGCTTGTGAATCACATAGAAACTGGATTTGTGACTTGTTTAGACTGTCATACCAGAGCCTTTAGATGTACTTTAAGGTATATGGTTATTCCTTATACTGTGCAGGAGATATAGTAAATTCAAAAGAGAGATTCAATTAAAAATGACACAGACGTTAAACACCTTCAAAGTGTACCCATTTTCTATAACATCTCAAATTTACATGTTTGCCTAATAGAAGTCATTTGAAACAGAATTTTAGTAAAGTGAATATAATCCCTCTGATTTGCTTCACTTTAATATATACCACTTTTGTAAACATTTCGCACTGTGTTAATGGAGTTTGTACCTCCACCTGACAGCTACGGGCAGGGATAATGTATGCTTCCAGCTCAATTTGACTATTCTAGCAACCTCAAAAAGAACTTGCAAACAGGTGAAGTTAAAAAATCATGTTTCTTAAGAGCTTGTGAGGTTTTCCAGACAAATGTTATGCACCCAAAAATGTTATAAATTCTAGTTTCCAAAAGTATGTGAACATGTAACAATCATATCTACCCGTATTTTTGCTAAAAATATGTGTACAACCTCCCAAATGACTAAGTTTATGTGTTTCCAGTGAAGGGTACTGTAAATGCCGCAGTATAAAATATATATTTAAGACAGTTGTTTGCTAAATTGTGGCAACAGTTTGTGGAAGGCTCTTTTCTGTGTTAGCATGACGGCCCTTGTGCACAAAAGTCTTGTCCATAAAGATGTGATTTGATGAGTTTGGTGCAATGGATCTTTAAGTGGCCCTGATCTCAACTCTACTGAACACTTTGGGATAACTTGGTAGACCCACAAGCCTTGCAAGCCACAAATGCTCTGTTGGCTGAATAAGCACCAAGATCCACAGAGAGATTCCAAAATCTTGTAGAAAGCCTTCCCAGAAGGATAGAGGCTGTTATCACCACAAAGTAGGGCCAACTTTTGTCCATGGTTTTGGTATTGGATGCCCAACAAGTTCATATAGGTGTCATGGTCACGTGCTTGCAAACCTTTAGCCATAATAGTGGCAAACCTGACCAAAGTACCCTTTTAATGTGCATCATTTGATATATTTTCTTTGTCACATTTTTTGTCATGAAACAATACTAGAGATGAGCCAAAGACAGTACACACCATGAACAATGCATCTGCAGAGAGTTATTAGTAGTGCAATGTAAACATGAAAAAGATTGCAATTCTGCTCTAGAAATACATTTATGAAAAAGTATGTAATGCACAAAAATGACAACCTTTCACAACAGTTTTATAAATACCTAGTTTGATTAGTTTTGTGGCATATATCACTGATACAGTATACTATTTACCCTCCACAGTTTTGTATACCTGTACTATTGATTGCTATGGTGCCCTCCTCTCCTGTGGTGCTGTACATCTTCAGTTATAAAGTAAAAGTACTGAAATCTCATTTAGAAAACAAAGGTCACTTCTTTCATACACAGAGCCACGCGGCACCAGGATGAGAACAATCTAAAGTGGCCCCTTGTGGAATAAAGTCTTCTAACACACATGTGCCTTCCCTTCCCTTTATCCATCTTCAAAACAATTTAAATGTTTTTCTTGGCTGAAAATTGATTTGAAACTCCCTCCCTATTAAGAAGCTGATCGCTCAGGCTGCTGGAGTCAACGAAAAGCTGCTTTTTTTTTTCTTTTGCCTGTAAGCCAAGGGAAATAAAGTCCCCACCCACCCTTACCCTGCATTAGGAGGTGACATTAAGTTTTATAGAAAATGCAGCTTAAATATGAATTAGGTTTTTATTCTGAAAATTCTGTACAAAGACATTTAGGTTTTTTTCCTTGTGGGAGAGGATACTGCATACATACAGATATAGGAACCAAACTTTGCCTTTTCTGCATTATGAAAATGTATCAGAATGTATCAAGTATAAGTAAAGGATTTTAAAAAAGGTATACACCTTTGTTACTGCTAACCTGAAAATGCCAGCTAGCAGATGGCTTTTTTAAAAGGCACTTCTCTCAGCACAAGCATTGTGCTTTTTTTGTCATGGATATGTCAAGAATGGTAGATGATCTCCCTGTTGGGGTGCAGGAAAACATTAAAGATCTAGAGGGGGACTGAAACCTGCCTTACTCTACCTACAATGACTAAAAATCAGAGTTCTGCTTTAAACTTAGTAGGGATTTGTACGCGTGACACTTTCTGTTTGTAAAAGATAAACCTGCACTTTAACCACGTTCATCTTTTGTGAAAAAAAAAACTACCCTTCCAGTGGGGCTCCACCTGAACTGCAAGGGTTAAATGCTTGTTTAGGTCTAGGGTATTGTATAAAGCAGTTTTCTTTACCTGGCACATACCCTGGGCATCACTCCGACCCACAAAGACAGCTGACTTTTTTCTTTCCCCACCCACCTCCCATACACATGTCCCCTCCCCAGCTGTTGGCAACCAGGGACAACAGATGGGCGGTACGCTGTCCATAGAGTCTTAGGTTGCTAACAGCCAGGCTAAGTGTATAGCCCTTAGCAACTGGGATGCTCTGGCCAGCGTCCCACTCAGCTACTGGCAACCAGGGACAGCACTGTCAGAGACACAATTTGTTGAGATACGCCTCTGCGGGCAAGTAAAAAGTCCTTTTTCCTGATACCCTAGCTCTAAATCAGTATTTAACCCTTGCAGTGTGGGGGGCAGCCCCATTGCAATGGGAGTTTTTCTTGAAATTCAGGAAGTCCTCAGGCACAATGTTATAGGTCATCAAACGGTTAATTAATATTGCTGAAGTGAACTATGAATGCGCAACTGGGCATGTTCCTAGTTCTGTGACCTTGCTGCCAAACTAAACTAACAAATCAGTCTAACCAAGTTAGCTGACGCATACTGATGCTACTAAATTTTGTCTAAGCATCCAAATGTAAATGAGATCCAGTCTTAAAAGGGTTAAAGTAAACCTGTCATAAACAAGGGTACTTCAAACGAAGCATATGATGAAAAAAAATGCATGAGCAGAGGTTACCTTCAATGAACAACATAGGTCAATATGATCAACACACGTCAATATGACCCATATAGCCAGATTGCTAAAATGATATCCAAATCTATACCTTTCCTGTAAAAACTGCGCTTGACCCTACCTTTCCCCACCCCCGAGTGCACCTATTGGTCCATAAATGTGATGGGTAGGGATACTGACCAAAATGGAAGCATGAAATTTGGGATAGAAGCGGCCAGGCTTGACTTTTTATAGGAAATAGTAACTTCAGGTTTTTATTTTTTTTAAATTATATGCCACGTTTAAATGTCCCAGGTTTTTGACAAGTTTACTTTCAGATTAACATCGGTAATCCAGTAGTACTCAGCCACACTTTGCGTTGATTATAGTATCAATACTAAGTTCTGATTACATTTAGGTGTAGGGAAGCTACTCCATACATTTCATACAAACTATTGTTTTACAGGCGGAGATATGATTAATAGCTTGGCAAATTCACTCTAAAAAGCACAACTGTCAATGATTGTACAACACATGCTGCCTCCTTCATTTCGCTCTCTTATCTGCTCCCTACTGTTTGCTTTCTGCATGTTAAATACCCTTAATCCTAATCACACACTTCAACGACAAATCCTCCTGCAGTTTCCAATACTATGGAACACAGATGGAAAAAAAGTGGTGAAGGAGTCACAAGGATACACCTAGAAAAAATCAATTAGTTGCTGTTCCTCAGGCTGGAACTCTAGTGAATCCTCCACGTGCTAGAGTTCTTGAGGGCCGCAGACAAAGATGGTGATATGGGATGGGCTCACACACCATCTGACCCCCACAGACCTATTAAACAGCTAAGCATATGAACACACCTTCTTATACTGTTCAAGTGTACAAGTTCATGCATCTAGCACTATCCAGGGACAAATTATAATACTGTACTTGCATAGTTAAGTCCTCCCCAATGATATGTAGTCTTTCTGACTGCACAATTCAAAGCATTTCATTAAAACAAAGTATGGGAAGTCACCATCTAACAAACCATTCACTTCTTGCTTTATCCTTGCATATTTACAGAATGGATGTCTTGAGAATGAAGCAATAGGCAGCTTTAACAATTGTTCTCAGGCCCTCTACTATTCGATGAGTAGCGCTGTAAATTGTCTCTCCTGGTCAGTCTATGCCTTCTTCACTACTACAAATGGCACTCTGGTAATTGAATGCGCTATATGAACCAAGTTTACGCTTTAAGGGCTCTTTCAAAAGGCCACCTGTGGCCGTAAAACTTTAATTCTTACCTATCTGTACTGCCAGGGAGCATCAGGTGATGTGTACAGCCTCCCATAGAAGTCAATGGCTGGATTCAAGAATACGCCAGACTTATGTAAACACGCACATGTGTACGGATGCACAACTTCAAATGTAGGCAGTCCAGTTTTAGGGTTGTGTGTCCATACACATGTTTACTTAAGTCTGGTACATACCACCAGAATTTACATTGTGTGGCCAAAGGCGGTCGTGAGCAAAATCCCCTATAGTATAAGCAGCTGATTGGCAGGATTGGAACATTTCAGCTTTCAACATTCCCATTATACCTGTAAACACAAGTATAGAAACCATTCTGATATAACGGGTCAGGTACAGACACAGTGAAAACCTATATCAACAAAAAGCTTTTACTTTACTATAACAATGAAATGGTATTTAAATCTTAACAATGAACTTCTCTTATTTGGTCGCTTTGGGTCTGTTAAATATACCATAAGTACTACAGAACTCCTCCCCTCTATGATACAGAAAATGAAGTTCTTTCCTATGGTGACATTGCTGCTTCACCATAAATACAGTAGGGTGAGACAGTTTTGTAACTCTAGGACAGAACCCTTGTGAAAATAAAAGAAAAAAGCCTGAAAAGGACAGCAAAGGACTGGTAAGCTGCAATATATTTCATTCTTGATCTTCGGTTAAGATATGCTTTGAAATAGTTGCTGTGGGGTACTTTACATCATCGCTCTTTATGTCTATCTAATAAATAAACGTTTAAGTCCATGTCAGATTGTGTCATGAAAGTGCATACGTATTTGTACAGAGGACTTGACAACATAGATAAGCAACTGGAGCAGAGTGATGGATCGGACATGAACAAGGAACAATCCATAAGGTTAAAGACAACCTGAGCTGAGAGAAACTCAAAGCTTTCCATTGATGAGCTCCTTCTGAAAATGATAATCGCCTGGCCTGCTGAGCCTCGATGTTCAACACATTCAGAGCCACTAGCCTTAAACAAGCAATAGGCAAATTAAGTCAGACCGAAGTCAGTTTGTTCCATGTTATTGACTAAAAAATTTAAGACACTGGATCAGCATGACAACCACGCAATTAGCATCTTTGGTTACCTTTAAAATAATGTTTTTTTTTTAATGCATTAGGATATAGATCTGATGCAGCTCTCACATACTTTTACACTAGAAGCCCTTTTCCATTCTAACAGCTATGGTGGAAGGATCACGTCACCTGCAGATCTGCCTCAATGACACCTTTAAGCCAAACTAAAGGAGAGCTCAACGGCTACAATGATGCAAGGCATTGCCGCTATTATGAGATATAGCACAGCTGAAACTGTGGAGTATGTGAGAGATTTCTCATCACACAAGCAGTATACAGTTACTATTATAATAAAGTAGCTCTAATGACAGTTAACAGGAAGATCTGATTTTCCTATGGGAAAATATGTGACCCAGTTATTAGAGATATTTTTCAAACAAGAATCTGAAATCTGGGCCTCCCATATCTGGCTATTCTCCAGACTTCAGCTGTGGCAGTGTTTACTTTCCTTATTTTTCCGCTCACCTAAATCAAAGTGAAATAAAATGGAAGGAACAGCTATAGGAAAGGAAATAGCCACCATGTTGCAGCCTCTGTTTATCAGCACGGTGACATGCTATTACTATGGTCACCAACATTCCTACTAGAAAATAAGGCACGACGTTGCGCTTTAGTAGGTCATATGTTTAAAGATTTCTGAAAAAGAGACAAAACTTGCATCAATATTAGTATGTCTGCTAAGGATTCATGCAAAGCCTCCACACCATCTTATGAACTGGGCAACACAATTTTTATTAAAATAAGGACATTGTGGTAGTTTGTTAAAGGAAGGTCGCCACCAATCACCAAGCACAGCTTTGAATTAATGTATGAATATATATATACATATATACATACATACAAGTACATACACAAACAGGGTATATACAGTATAATTGGAAAACAATGGGAAACACAATCAGTGGACATGTTGCCAATAACATGCAATCTATGCCATCTTTCATTCTTCCTTTATCTTCTGTAGAAATCAACCTCTTCATATTGTATTAATTTCAGTACAAAGGGTCAATCCAACCAAACCAGAGTTTTAATATTGTTATATGCTGGGGAGTTAAATCTCCTAAAGGTTTTCTATAAGATCTCCATGCTTTCTTGGTCTTCTTATTTAGTGTACAATATATGAATGAGGCCCTTTGTAATTGATATGTAGAATGCAACGAAAGCATTCAGGAAGGTTCCCACTGTAGAAGTAACCAAGGTGGACAGGAAGGGGGCGGAGAATCATGGCCACTGGAGTTCCCAAGAATCAGAAGACTTTAGTAGATAGCTCATACCTCCCAACTGTCCTTCATTTGGAACCAATTTGTCCCTCCTTCCTCCTCAGTTGTCCCCCTTTCTGGTCTGAAGTACAGATATCTGTGAAAGGGTTTCATTTAACGACCAAAAGTGTTATTATGCACTAAGTTATTTTATCTCTTAATTATCTTGTTTGCCATTTCAAACTTATGGTAAGAAGGAAAAGTAATGGTGAAAAAAACAATTCTGGTTTTAACCATTCATTTCTGGCATATAAATTCTTAATGGTCTGCATAACTGGGGGGCGAGGAAGGGGTGTGTCCATTGCCTAAATACATTGAGTTGGAAGGTATCTCTCTTTCTCATCTCGGAAAGTTGGCAGGTATGGAAAACTAACCTCCCGGACCACACCTAAAAGGGCCATGCCAAACAAGTTATTTTATAGCAGACCTTTGTAGCAGCAGCAGGATTTTTCCTAGGGCCTATTCACACTATTGCATTATGGCAACGCACAGTACATACATTGATTTGATGCGCTGCCATTAATTCTGCATCATAAAGCACCTCGAATACAAACTAATGTACATTGCGATAAGCTGACAGAAATCGTACATGCACCATTTTGGTACCTTGGCAGCTTATTTCTTTCGAATGGGCTGTCTTAATGCAACGCACCTTAACAGAGTGAATGGGCCCTAAGGGTTTTTGTTCTGGTTTAGAGTGAATGGATGCTGTGTTGTAGCTACTCCAGCAATGTTTTGCTTATGTTTTCAAATGCAGCTGTTGCTGACCATGGCACACCTGCGACTTGTAGCTACCAAGAAAAGTACTGTTGCCAGCTGTAGCAGTAAATACAAATGCTCACAGTAAAAAAAAAGCAGTGATCTGTAGCTGCTACAAAGTTGCAGATGAAACTGGAAAGATGAGACGGTTAACAGAGAATTTCCATGTACAGTATAACACTTACATACATATTAAAGAATACTGACAAATAGTTTCTCTGTAAAACAGTTCAAAATATTTGAAATTGCACTGGCAAGCAACAAAGCAAAGAGCAATGATAATTTACAAAGTGCAGTAACCCATAGCAATAAGATTTACATTTACTTTACTCAGATCAGAGATGGATGGTTTCTCTTTAGTTGTTATGTATTACTGCACCTTCAACCTTGCTCTTTTGCATTCCATTTCCAGTCGCTGGGTTTCAATTATTTTTTTTATAAACAAAATGCTTTTTATTCTGTAGTAAAAGTGCATGAAAACATTGGTGGTACTGATTCACTGAGGAGCTAGAGCAATGTACATTGTTCTGTTAGTTGAAGATCATTGCAAGCTGCATTGATATCATACTGAGGAGTGTTACATAGTTTAGTGCACAGCTTATACATGTCGGATTTTGATGAAGGGTTATTCCACTAAAAAGTTATATTTTAGTTATATGGGGTACCTGATGGGCTAAGTTAGCCCCCGGATTGTTATAGATTATAGATACTTACACAGCAAAATCTCCCTGCCGTAGTTCCTAACTCCTTTTCTTCTCCACCTGAAAGTTTTGGGTGCTTCTTCCCACATTTGTAAGATCTCTGGTAATGGCCAATGCAGTTAAGCTATGGCCCCATGGGGGCTGCCACTAATGGGCCCCCAATGTAGACTCATGCAGTAAACAACGCCTCTTACTCTTTAATGCACTGCCACAATGTATACATTTAAAAACACATACGCTGTGTTGTGGTGTATTGTGAAACAAGGGGCAATTACTTGTCTTGGTGTGAGGAAGCTCAATGACGACCCATAGGAAGTGAATGGGCAGAAGCAAAGCACGATGATGCATTAGAGAATGCATATTAACACGAATGACAAAGAGAGAATGGGCCCTAGAACCCTACTCCATTAAAACTGTGCCGTAACAGGAAGTGTGTTATTTGCAGCATTACTAGGTGGAAAAAAAGAAAAAAATCCCAAAGAAGAAAACTAATGCAGGCACGACACCACTAACAAATAAAACAACAAAGAAGGAGGATGGGTGGGCCACTCCAAATGCTATTTGAAGAGAACTGCTCAACCTTTGTCAGCAGTGCAAGAATTTATCTCTACCGCCGCTCAAACTGCAACCAATGGTGGGTTAGTAACTAGGAGGTGAGGCGAAATTAAGCAATGGGGACACCTGTTTCAGGATCAACTGTCTAAGAGGGCGTTCCCCGTGGAGATATTGCGTCTAGAACAGGAAATTAAATGGGGCACAAACAACAACAAAAAAGAACCTGAGAGGTTCCCTACTCTAAGACACAAATTGATGGTGGCTTAGTTTGTAACAAGAACAGGAAAGGTGCACAAGGGTTGGGCATTACACTGACCAATACAAAATGTTCCATCACTCAACCCAGCTAGTCAGTAAAAATACATAATAAAAAAAAAGAGGTTTTTGCAAACACTTGAAGTCAATCTCTAGATATAATGAACAATCAACTAAATCCCGACCGAAAGGAAGATGTTAAAGTACGAAAATAACTGGAACAACTTACTACTTTAGACAGCCACAATGAAAATTAACCATTGTGACCTATGCTGATCAAATTCATTAATTATTTTGATACAGCCTACAAACTAATACACGTCAAATGAAAGTATATGTCTTTAGAAGTTAAGAGGAGCCATACAATACATCATAATACTACATTATCCACTGTAATAATTACATTAAGCAGAAAAGAGGAAGAAACAAGTTAAATGTGTTTATTTAACCTCCCCATTTTCCTAACCAAAGTTACTTCCTGTACCGTTAAATAAAATCACCCCTCGATGTGTCATAAAAACAGCAAATGGAGGGATTTTATTTGTTTTCATGATGACTACACATTTACAATGTCGAATTTTCAAGTGTTAGTAAAGATTAACCAACTCAAGGACAGTGACATTTTCTAAGGTGATTTCTAATGTAATTTTGTGTGATAATAACATGAATATTAATAATATTTATTATTATTATTATAACGACTGCAGCAACAACATTACGCTAAGCTGTTGTTCAGCAAGTAAGCACCTAATTTCATCAAAGCATTTTTTTCTTTTCTTCTCCTCTCTGTGGGCCCTCAAAGATATTTTCACTTAGCACCAGTTTGATGTATAAGATCTGACAAGCCAGGCAGTAATAGGCCACCTGCATCACTGTCGCCATGACAACAGCGAAAGACAATCCATGATCTCCTGCCCTGGTCACACGTTTCACCACAGCTTATCTGGCCAAAGCCACAGAGTCTAATGGAAGAGAGTAATTACAATCTTCCACTTGCTGTCAAAATTTCTGCACTGGATAATAGGGCTCCAGAATGATTGCATTCTCATCACATGGGGCCTCTGCAAACACGGGAATGGCAAAGTACACATATAGGTACATGCAAACATTCTAGGGAAAAATATGTTTACCCTTCCAGACTGAATGCAAGTGAGCCAAGCTTTGTCCTATTTTCTTGTTCAGCTAAACGCTGCATGCATTATGTCAACACGGAGGTGCTGCGGGCCAAATGATTTCACACAATACACACAGCTAGGTGACTTAAAGAGAAACTCCAGAAAAATGCAATCCATGTACAACGCATGTGCAGGTCCATCCAAAGCTGAACTTTAGTTTTGGGTAACTTGTTGATAATAAGGTCACCTAAGGTTTTCTGGAGAAATATATATGCTCTTAAAATGCTCAGGTCTGCAATCCTGCAACAACCTACATGTGGGGCCCCACTCCTGCTGGATATTCATTATATTCATTAAATATATCCCCTCCTTTTTAGATTGTAAGCCCCCAGGGGAAGGGCCCTCCTTACAATCTTGTCTTGAATTGTATAGTGATTGTAATGTTTTCCTTACATTGTACAGAGCTGCACAAACTGTTGGTTCGATATAAATCCTGTATAATAATAATAATAATAATAGCATGGAATGCAGCAGGAGTGGGAACACCCCATGGTATGCGGAAACACCCCATGTTATATAACACCCAAAATGCCACAGTGAGCAGAAACTGTGCTACAAGCTATGACCAGGAGGTCTTTCTGCTAGAGTGTTTGAGAGAAATAAGACTCAACCCATACTACACCTATAATCTAAACCTCAATTTTCAGAGGAAGGACTCAGCACATATTTCATAGCCTCCTGTTTTGCAGAAAATGATGGATAACAAAAGAAAAGTAACAGTGCTATAAGCTATGGCCAGGAGATCTTTCTGCTGGACGGCTCAAGAGAATTAAGAAGCCTGTGTTTGACTCAACCCAACAAATTCCACCTATATTGGAAACATCAATTTTCAGAGGAAGGACTCATTATCCATTATTCCTTCTAAAACAGGAGATGAACAGGACATGAAATATGCGCTAACCAAGTCTTATTGCCTAAAGCAGGGGTCGGCAACCCACGGCTCCGGAGCCGCATGTGGCTCTTTGGTCCTTCTGCTGCGGTTCAGCTCCTTCCGTACACTAATCTTACAGAACATGCAGGGATCGGGGAAGGGGATGGTATCTCCTACAAGCATGGGTCTGGGCTTCCTCTCAGCACAGACTAAGGTGTAGCTCCACCCCCTCTTGTTTGCTTAGTGGGCTGGTCCATGCACGGATTGTGGCCACGCCCCCTCACACCGGCTCTATGGAACTGTCGCTGCTTCCAGCAGGTGAGGGAGCAGAGCTGGGGTGTCCCTAGAAGGCCGAGAGTGTCAGTGTAAGTCCTAGGGAGTCTCTGGAAGGCACTGCGGTGTCCCTGTCCTCTCCCATCATTTCTTCTTTTTCAATTTTACTTTTTATTTTTTTTAAATGTAAAAGAGAAATTATCTTCATTTGAAACTGTTCAAGGCATGTTTTTATTGAAGAAACCAGTAGCGGGCCACAAAACAACAGGGTAGTAAATGACATTCACATTTTAAGCCTGAAAATTACTTAAAACCCCCAAACATTGTATATTTTTTAAATGCCAAGACCCTGTACACTTTAAAAGCCCCTACAGGTCATCATTTTAGAGATACATTGGCCCTAGAATTATTGGCCCTAGAATTATTGCTCTCACTCCGGTGTGTGCGGCGATACACATGTGTAGTTCAATCATCGTTTTATTATGTAGGCGCACCCGATGCATGTTTACGTGAAGACGTGCATGCTCGCGGGGGGGGAGCGGGGGACTTGAAAACAGTTTTTACATTATTTCTACTTTTTTTATTTAATATTATTTTTAAAACTTTTTTTTCTTTACTTTAATTGCTATCACATAGGGGGGCTTACAAGCCCCCCATGTGATAGCATATTGTTGGTGACAGGTCCTCTTTAAGGTGATACTGGGGGTCCAAAAGACCCCAAGTAACCCTTTACACTCTAAATAAGCGATTGAAGTGCAGATCGCATTTTAATAGCTTATTGCTGGGCTTCAGTAGCCCAGCACTGAAAACTATTGGACCGGAAGTGATACAATATGTGTCGCTCCCAGTCCCGTAGAACGGGCAGGAGAGCGGTGAACGGACGTTCGCCGCTCTCCTCCCCAGCTTCCTGCCGACACCTGAGATGCCGGGAAACAGCGAACGGCGGAGCACGGCGGAGCACGCGAAAACACGGCGGGGATGTCAGGGGGCGGCCACTTTACTGGATCGTAGAAGTGATCGGGTGGCAGCTGAGCCACTAGAAACGCTTCTTCTGTAAAGCCGGCTGCCGGCTCTACAAATATGAAGAGTCCCAGTGGCTTTCTGTTGAACCCTTGGAGGACCCATTACGGGATTATCCTGTCATGGGTCGTAAAGGGGTTAAACAATGTTTCAAAAAACTTTCTATAGTTACTAGTGATATATGTAATGTACAAAGGGGTAACCGTATTTGCTTATTGCATATGAGGCCTCTGCTCCCTGCTTTGCCGTGTTACACTTTTCCTTCTTACGATGCAAGTCTGTCAATCACCTGACACCCTGAAAACAATGCACTCCCTATGTGGTTAATCATGTCAACAGTTGTCAAGCAAGAAAGCTGAATGCAGTTGCATTAAATACAGAGCGCCCTCTAGTGAGTAGTTTACAAATTTCTATATTCCTTCCAACCACAGAATTTGTGGAAGTGCAAGCATTTAAAAATTTGAAAGTCATATCAAAAATGACTTTATAGGAAGCTCTGCAATATTTCCTCAAAATACATACTTATTAGATATATACTATATTTTCCCATGAAGCAACGGTGAATAGGAGGAATGATACTTCTAGTTTCCTTAAAGTGGACCATTACCCCCTTTGACTAAAAATCCCATCAGCATACAGCTCTGCATGCTGATATGAAATCATCTCACATTCATTAGCTAAACAAACATATTTTTATCTACTTACGATTTCTTTTTTCCACTCCCTGGTCCACTTCTGACACAATCATGCCCAAGCCTTGCATCCTGGGAAGGTTACATCAGCAGAGCATTGCTGGGAAATCTCATGAGATCTCAGGGGAAGGCATTTTCCTCCCCTGAGATGATGTGCATGGTCACATGTCCTAGTCACATGGGCCAGAGTTCCAGGAAGTAAAGGGAGATACAGTAACCTGTCCTTAGTTAAAATGGCCACTGTGAGAAGACTGGGGAAGAAAAGAGAAATAAGGTACACAGAAAATAAAAAGCCGGCAAATATCTATAAGTGTCTGTTTGCAGATTGTCATTACTAAACATTTCTAAAGGTGCCTTTGTTGCTATTTTGAAGATATTTGTAAGGTTTCTCTCAATAAGCCTGATAATAATCTCATATGAAGTATGACTATGGTTGGCTATAAAGAGCCTAATAAAAACCAGCATTGCTCCTGATGTCAAACATGACTTGTGATTATAAGGCCATACACAATGTCCTAGAGAGCGATAACAAGCACATCATGCAGTCTGAGGATCTAACTATTGCACATGGAGATTTTACAAGTCATAGGCAGATCAAAGTCCTGTGTGCACGAATGTGATGCTATCAGGGTGGTGCAAGGATTGCAGTGGATCCTGGGACTCAGATATTTTGTGCAAGGATGAGCAGATATCTTCCACCATTCTCACACTCTGTATACAGTTATTTTCACATACTGTACAGTAAAGCTCATACACAGAGACACTAAAACTTTAAGGGCAAAAGCCTTTCATAAAAGTGTATTTGGACCAACTGTCCATTGCATGCAGACATGAAGTCCAGCTTTATCTTAAAGCAGGGATGGGAAACTTGGGCTCTCTAGCTGTGCTTCCACTACAAATCCCAAAATGCCTCTGTCTTTGGAAGTCACGCCTGCAGCTGTCAGTCCCGCAATGCCTCATGGTACTTGTAGTTCCACAACAGCTGGAGTGCCTGAGTTGTCCACCCTTGCCTTAAAGAATATCTTTAGATCTATAGCAAAAACCTTTTGTCTTAGTTTTGGGTAAAGTTGAGAAGGATTAGACCTCTTGTCAGGGTTCACTGCAGTCAGACACTCTGTTACAGACATTCCCTCACTGGTAAAAAGGCCATCCTCCAAGACAGGAAGTGAGGGAATATCTCTCAAACAGCAACACAGACAGAATTATTTCTTTTTAAATTAAGTAGGGGGGTGGTAGAACATCTGTCAGCTTTTATTGTTGCCTATTTCCCTCACAAAGTTTGTCCCCAGAACAGAAAGCAAGGGGAAATCTCTCAAATGGAGCACCGGGAGCAGTAAAACCTTACAGAGGTTCACATCTTCCCCCATTCTATCCAAAACTAAAAAAGCTTTGAGTATAGATACACTTTAAAATTGCAACTTGTGAGTAGTTCTTTATCCCCTTTTCCATTGAAAATAAAAAGCATCCAAGAATTTTTATCTGTATAGTCACTCCTGAACATTCCCACACTGTCCATGCTTCCAGGATAATGAAGGACTGAGGAAAATTCACATAATAAATACCACATACCAGTATAAACAAATGTGTTCCCTTTGGACAGCATTTGCCATGTAAATGGCTGTTATCAATAAATTAGGTTTAAAGTCAACTATTGATCACCATGTTAGCTGCCCTCTCCCTGGCTTTCTGGATGCATTAGAAGCCCCAAAATGTCCCGTACACAAGTACTAGCATGCCCTGCTGTTATCTGTCCTGTTGTTGTAGAACTACAAGTCCCAGCATCTCCCACTAGTTTCTCACCTTCTACCATCCTTGTAGAACTAAGAGTCCCTGAATCTCTCACTGTTGTCTCTCCTATCTGTAGAACTACATCATAGCACGTCCAACTAATCTCTATCCCATTAACTATGAGACCCTGCATGTGCACTTCCCACACTGCTAAACATATACCGCACCGACCTGGAATGGCAGCCACATCCCATGTCACACTTTCCAGACTCAAAGCCTTATTTACCAACACCAATACCTTGTTTTTTTACAAACATGCAAGTTTTTTTTTACCACGTTATGTGTGTTCAGTATTACAACTACAGAATATGGTAACACTTTAGGTTATTACTTTAAGAATAGCCAAAGGCTGTAAATTTAAACAACGAATTTGGAGTATTCCCACACAAATGTGCCGGGCAAATTATGGTGGTGAGAGGATGTCATCATTTAGGCCCCATTCCCATCAGCTTGTATGCTGAAACAGGTGCAAACTTACTAATGTTTTATAATGAAATATGGAAACCTGCAAAGATGTCCTGTGTATGTGACGGGAGAAGGGGGGTTAAATGATGTCAGCCATGGATGGACTAGGCAGACACTTCAATGGGTTGCAGAATGTCTGAAAGATGCCAACGGTCGGTTTTACACTCAGCACCGGTGCCACCACACAGCAGTAGGCATCAATGTTACTCTTCTGTTCATATTAAAGTCATGATACCTCTATTTTCCTTTAACATCCGGCCAAAAACACACACACATACTGTTTGCGTATTGCTATGTATGCCTCATAACTGGGAACTCTGTGTAGAATTAGGGACTGCACTTTTCAAAGGGGCCTTGACACGGCAGTTTGGCTTCCACATGTATTTGCAAATGAATGCAATGAAAACCTCTGTTTGAAGGCGCTTTTCACATGTTCCATCAGTATGTTTTTGGACAAGAATAAAAGTATCAAAAATGGACTGCAATGTATCCCTATGGGCAGCCGAATGTAAGTATGTGCATATATGCGCTCACATTGGGGTCTGTTCAGGTTTGTCAGGCCGAACACAAAAAGTTTGCGGCCAAAACAAGGTGGAGGAAAACTCAGAAGGTACGTTTCCTTTCTGATCCAACTCAACAGGGGATCAGTCTAGGATCCACTACAGAAATGGAACGGAGGGTGTCTGTGTGATAGGGGTCTGAAACAGTTTTGCTAGCTAACTTAAAAGTTTGACCTTTTTTTATTATAAGTCCTCTTTTATTATAATTTAGTTCATAGGAAGTCCACTCTAGCTCTTACTAACAGCACATCACTCTTGCAGTGTACCTGTATTAGGAGTAGAGTATATACAGGATCTGTGCAACCTCCCTTATGATAGAGACTAAAGGTACTGCTTCCCTGCCAACAGCAATGAGAAGGGCACTTTCAGGAGTACTCAAAGTGTTCCAGGTTGCCAGTTATTTGTATTTCTTTCCATTATTGCTCCTACAAATGCTTGCAGTGAAATCACTGAATGATCACAGAATATTCCTGTGCAATATAAATAAAATATTCTAATAACATTCTGTGCCTGCGCTTCTGTTCTGTACTTATTATTGCCTCAAATTGAACAATACAAGTGGTAATGAGAGATCGTAGGTCATTCTGCCTGCAAGGCAGGTTTGTACATTGCATTATGCTGCTATCAACTGACAGCAATAGACAGCTGTTTAGTCTCAAATGATGGAGTCAAAGGGTTTGGTGATTTAATGATTACATGAAAGTGAACGCTATTCTTTTTAAAAGACACTTTTATGCTGATTAAAACTGCTGAATATAACAGCGATTTAAATGGTGTTAATATCATTTATACCGATATGTTGGCGTTCAGCTTTTGGAAATCATTGCGACTGTTGCTGGGGAGGGAGGTTTGAGTGTAAGAGGTTTCAACACCCAAATTTTCAGCTTTTACCATGGATGTTACACACTTGTCAAAATAATAAAATTACCATACCCAAAAAAGTAACAGCCAGCTACTGACTCATAACTATAACACAACACCTAACACTAACGTTAACCCCTTATCAACCTAACCTAAATCTATAGTAGACGTAGACCCAGTCAACAAAAATCTCGATCTTTAACATGGCAATGTAATTTGAAAGTAATTTTTTTTTTGCTGTCTTGCCTTGTCACCTTGTCACATGCACTTCCAGAGGAGACTAAAAGGTGGCCATGCTAACGCTCAATGTACAGGCATGTTCCATCAGTGACACCATTAGGAAGTCTGCCATTAGCATTGCATGTAGACAGGAAGTGGCTGCCAAGAGTCTGAAGAAGATCAGTAGTTCTAATTTGCAAAAAGGTGAACACTGTATTTTGTAAAAGACATGGCAGTGGTTGGATAAGAGCTTGTTCACAACACAATGTACATAAAAAGTCACGGATAATGCATGCACGTTGATGCACGTTTAAGTGTGTTAATGTTTTTTTTACACATTGTGCTGAGTGTTACTGTTAGAACTTTATTTTTTAAATGTATTTTTTCTGTACAGGCCTCATCAGGGGTCAAAATATTGTTTCCACATGTTCTTGTGCATTGCACTGCATAAAAATATAGCATGTCTACGTTTCTTCTTATTTCACACCAACATACTAGTGTGGTGTGAACAGGGCACATAGGCAGCAATAGTTTTTAGGGTGTCCTTGCACTAAGCCTGCTTTGATCATTGCATATCAACACACCTAGTATGAACAAGCCCTAGTATACACTTCAGGAATTTAAAAAAACTTACATAGGCTATAGACGGTGCAAATTTCAGCAAGTTCTTGGTGAACTGGCAGAAATTCGCACAGTGGGTGCCCCTGTCGGAACACTTCCACCTGGCATCACTCAAATCAGAAGACTGAAGGAGCAGGTTGGAAAATTCTCAGCTCAATGGCGCTTGCGGCCAATCAGCTCACAAGCGCAGGTTGAACAAAGAAAATATAACAGTGTATACCCAGCATTACTCTCGCAGTGGAGCTACCGTGTTTCCCCGAAAGTAAGACCTACCCCGAAAATAAGACCTAGTGCTATCTTCGGGGATTTCTGTAATATAAGACCTACCCCGAAAATAAGACCTAGTTCGGGGTAGGTCTTATATTACAGAAATCCCTGAAGATAGCGCTAAGTCTTACCTTCGGGGTAGCTGCACATGTAATTCAATTTCACATGTGAAGACCGGCCGCAGCTCCCTCCCGCCCCCTCGCCCGTCCACCTACCCGCACGCTGTTGCTCTCTGGATGACATCAGAGCGGAGAGGCAGCTCCCTT
>NW_017306664.1:353430-403361 GCF_000935625.1 Nanorana parkeri
CAATTACGGGGCATTTTGACAAGTTCAAGTACTTGTCAAAATGCCCTGTTTTTACAGGGGGTCGGGGAGGGGGGCGCAAAAATGCACCTTGCCTGTGTAGGCATGAATCCTAGCACCGGCCCTGCCAGCAGCCTCTTCTCCGCTGGGCTCAGGTGGTCTAATGACTGCTCACTTCATCACGTCTAATGCAGATCCATTGACTTGCATTAAGCTGGATATACACAGAATTACGAATTTCGTCCGATTCCTGATGAACCGGACGAAATTAATCCTGTATAATAATAATAATTGCTAACCTCCTTTCAAAAATGCAGGTTATCTGGCAAGCATGCTGAACCGCTACTTTCGGTCACAGACTGTAAACAAACGTGCAGGAAATAAAGTAAGAACTCCTGATGTATGCTTGATCTGGGTCAATGACAAACTCTATAGGTCATTTGCCAGGGATTTGGCATTTTCAAAGAAAGAGTATGGTAATCTATAATAATGTCAATGGTCATATCCATAGTTAGTCTCTACACTTCTCTTAGCACAGATTCACAGATAGCGCCAGCATCCACCCAAAACGGACATTTCAACAATTACACCATAATCCTTGTCTTTGTTGTAGGAAATCAGCTTTCCTGTGAAAGATTTGTATTCACTTTCCAGAAATGAGACTTTAAACAGGATCTGTAATCTTTAATATCCAGTTTATATGCACAGCAATCTATTAAAGAAAACCTCGTCATGGAGGCTATGAATAATGAAAGGTGTCAGGTAGAGAATCAAAGGACTCCGATACCAAGTAAATGTGTTTGTAAATGGGAATTTAAGAAAAAATCCTAAATGTAAATTCAAATTTAAACTATAAAGAAAACCCATTTTAAAATTACAGACAGCCTTGGCATTGAAACATAAAGCTGTTTGGAAACACAATGAAAGGGAATTGTGCCTGACTTGTTATTTGTATAATTACTGGGAACGCCGTACAATGCGAACTTACTGATGTTTTATAATGAAATATGGAAAGCCACAAAGTTGCCCTGCGTATGTGACAGGAGAAGGGGGTTAAATGATGTCAGCCATGGATGTACTAGGCCAGTGGTGGCGAACCTTGGCACTCCAGCTGTGCCAAAACTACAAATCCCAACATGCATCTGCCTCTGGGAGTTATGCATGTGGCTGTCAGAGCCTTGCAATGCCTCATGGGACTTGTAGTTCCAAAACAGCTGGAGTGCCAAGGTTCGCCACCACTGTACTAGGCAGACACTTCAACCGGTTGCAGAATGTCTGAGAGATGCCGACGCTTGATTTTACACTCAGCACTCTTGCTGTTCATATTAAAGTCATGTTACCTATATTTATATTTTCCTTTAACATAAAATATATTTATGAACAGTTTCTCTCCTTCTCATGTGACACTGGAGATAGGGAACAAAGGCATGATTTTGGATGAGGAAGTGCCCACATTGGCAAATGTTTAAAGTTCCTGTATTAAAGTGACCATTAAATATGCTATTAAACATTTTGCATGAAAAATATAATTATTATACCAGCTCTCTTAGAAATAGAAAAGGGTATCAGATGCAGCCCTGGTGTCCATTCTGTGGCCCAGGGGCTGCATGTGGCCCTTTGGCACAAGTCCTTTTTAAGTGGGTTGTAGGGAGCACGAATTTGGAAGCATTAAGGACCATTCACGTTTTATGTGTTGGGCAGTGTTGCCGAATACAGTCCCAATGCATAGACAACGCAATTCACCTTATGTCCTATTATTTCATGCTGCGGTTGTGTGCGCTGAAAAATTTAGGACCGGTAGAATTTTCACATTGTAACAAACTACATCGCATCACGAGGCATTGTGGTGCATAGAAATAAATGAAATGTAATTCTGCAACTTTATAATAAAAAAGAAAAACAAAGGTAAACAGTATGGTACATTGTAAAAAAAAAAACATTATACAGAGCATAATGCGCACCCTCTGGTGTGAATGGGTCCTTAATTTGTCTCTCATCTAATGTGTATTTAGTCTGACTATCTCTGGAAGCATGTCTCTAGTCTCTAGTCTCTAACAATTCTTATAACACGGCTATCTTGTTGCATGCCTGTAGTCTCTGACCATCTAATATTGCATGGCTGTGGTCTCTGACAGCTTTCTGTAGTATTACATATATTGAATATTATGTGTGGCCTTTTGGTGATGTCAGAGGCTACACTTGAGGCCCCCTATATCACATGGTTTGACCACCACTGAGCTGCAGAATGAAATCCAAGGGAGAGGGAAGTTAGATAGTCTGCAGTTCCATTGATGTGTGAAGGAGACTATCCCCAGGATCCCTCTAGTGTGCTGGGCTCAACCCTATAATGTGTTTGGCTCAGAGGGATGTCCTCTCTTATGCTTTCCTCATTGTGTTTAAGGACTCTTGCAGATCATTTCCTACACACTTTTCATGGGATTTAAACTAGATGGATACTGAGGAGTTTAGTTCTTAAAGGATGAAAGAAGAAAGGAAGACTCGCTGTATATGCCTGGATGTATCTTCTGCAGATAAAACCTAGTATAAAATTCATTGTATGTATTTGCTCCAAAATGTAAACTGTGTTCTGAACCCAGAAGGTCAGAGGGGTACCAGTAGGGCCTTTGTACTTTCCCAGGTAAAGGGGATTATTTCAGAGATCTTAGTCAAACTCTTCTCTGTGGTGCATGATATATGCCCTGCCTATCATATCAACAACTCCACAATGACAGCACTTTATGGAACATATCTACAAAAAAAGTACTGCAAGCTATATGCTTCTTTGAGCTTTTAATTTCATCATGCTGGGAACATCATCAAAGCTTTATGTCACTTTTACCACCCATGGCTGTAACATGGTGTGCTGATGTGTTATGTTTGCAATGAAGCAAGGAAGATGACAGCATATACAGGTCAATTAAAATTATTAAGAAATTGTTTTTCAACTGAGAGATACTCTTCGAGGGATGACCTCAAATCTGTTGATATCCTGTGGAAATGGAGCACTTGGGATTAGTTTAATGCTAACCCTATAGCCTGCAACAATAGGCTGAATCATCAATGTAATAGAGCAAGGAACCCAACAATTTTCCATTGAAGCTGATGGGAAAGTTAACAGGCATGTGGGAAAAGGTGAATAAAAGATGTTCGCCATGCCTACTGATGATAGAGCTCTATTAAGAAGCAAACCCGCCCATCCAACAAGGTGTCACTTGGCAATATTTCAATATGTTTACCCATGTGTGCATACTGCGTTGCAGAAGGAGCTTTCAGTTTGCTCTCAATTCACGTTCCCACTGAAAATATGGATACATCGTTTTATTTTCTACCCTGCCTGAACTAGTTAAATGAATGAGTAGTGTAATATTTGGTATGAATAACACAGTTGCTCTTTACAGAGGATGCCCAAAGTTGTCTGAAAAATATTTCAAGTGCACGTCTCTGTAAAAATAATGTAAACATAAAGTGGATATATAGACACATGTATTCAGTACATTCATATTTCCATGTTTTGGATCTCTAAAGGCTAAGTTTACATTTAGGCCTGGTTCACACCTTGGCGATTTATTGCACGGATTGAGCCGCACGATATCGCACAAAACACTTATTTACATCATATTCAGGGTGTAACATGAAACATGGTCAAATTGCCAACCTCCACCAAAGCACGAGGTTCTTCGCCCCACAGGCTGCTGTTGTTTTTTTAATCTGTGTGAATGGCTCCACCCACACAAACATACCTTCCATTCATAGATCCTTTGACAGGATCTGTGAATGGAGAAATCCATTGTGGTGCCATTATTACACTTGTAGTCCATTGAGATTTCCTCCTGTCCATATTACTGAATGTCTATACCTCAAATAAGCACAGGAGGGAAAAGCTGCAGAAGCCAGAGCATTGCATCTGTGATCCACTAATCACGGTTGCAATGCTTTACTGGCTCCAAAGGAAGAAAATAATATATGCACATATTTTCTTTTATGATTGTGCATTTAAAGTGACATTAAAGTCACATTCCCCCCATGCTGCTTTAAGGACTTACCTTCAATGATGCCTCTTGATCTGATCATCTTCTTGCCAATAGTTTTCAGCAATCTCTCAAGCACTGGTGCCGAACTCTGATCCAGCGCTGTGTCCCATGGAGTCTGTGCGGGGGCATGCTGCCGGCCTGCGTGCATTGACTTACCCTGTGTCTCTCCTCTTCTCCCGGCCGGAGATCTCTACTGCGCATGGGCCCGTCCCATGATCTTTCACGGCCGCTCAAGAATCTTTCGATCTTCAGACGGGAGCGAGAGGTGGAGACACAGGTAAGTAATAACCTGTTTGGTAGCTTTTTTTATTTTTTTAAATGTTTTTGTATATATCTATTGCTTGCTAGCAGTAAATATATGGGGAAAAAAAGGTTTCATTCTACTTTAATATTTTTTAAAAAGGCGGACTTTAACTTTAAAACACTGCAAGTACAAAAAAAAGCTGTAGAACCAGTTACTCCTGCCAGAAATCCACTCAGCTGCTAACTTCCTATGTGAGTTGACAATGCTGCCTCTGCTGCACAGAAGTCCCAAGCAGCATTATCAGTTTTCCCCTGCAAGACTACAGAACACCTTCCCCTTATATTATGGAGATGAAGAGAACGAGGTGTTCTGTGGCCCAGCAGGGGAGAACTTGTGCAGAGCTGACAACTCCGCCTGGGCTCTCTGCAGCAGAGCAGCGGTGTCAGCTCCTTATAGGAAGTTATATAACTGGATTTCTGACAGGATTAAAAGGCATTTTTCTGGTAGAAGGCAGATTATTTAAAGGGAAAAAGCATATGGAAATGTGTAATGAGATGTACTACATTTTTTTCTGCCCAGCTATACACTTAAATAATGCTTATCATCCAATTATGTCACACTGTGTCAACTTGGGGGAAAAAAAGACAGAGTATACACACGTAAGTGAAAATTAGCATACAATAATTATTGACTGTGTAAAACCTTTGTAGTATTTCAAGAACCTCAATGGTCACCGGATCTATGAAAGTGCCCATCCCTCTTCTGTAATTATAGTACATTATTGAATTCATTGGAAGCATCACAAGCATTCTCTTTGTTAGCTTTTTTCTCTTTCCTTTATTGCTCAACAGCTTTAAATGCTACAATGCTGATAGGAACATTGTGAAAAAAAAATACTGAAAAAGAAATTCACCTAAAAATAAAATCAAGAAGAAAAATATTCTAAGCATAACCTGTATCACAAGATGCCTTTTGAATCTTTAGTTACTGTATCTGCGAGGGCAAAAGGTGCTGGAGGTTTCCTTAAATGATGGTAACAGCTTGTATATATAAACTGTAATTGTAAGTTAATTGTTTGTAACATATGGCCGTGTAATATGGTAAACCAATAGGATATAACAGCAGACAGTTGTTTATAAAGTACACAAATCATACCCTTGACCCAAGCGCAGGCTAGACTACTATAATAAACTGAACAGTCTAAACCGCAAACAAATACTGCGATATTTTTGAAAAGGCGGTATTACATTTAATGAAGAGTAAGGTAGACATGAGTGGTGTTATGGTGTTTTCTCTCAGTAAAACTGACAGGGTTAGCCTGCATTTCACACACCAGATTGCTGGCCTGGTGCCAGACGCAGCGACAGGCAATAAAAGGAAATAGCTTTAACTACTTTATGGCTTAAAATAGGCCGTCGTTTTACAGCAACTCAAAGTTTAACGGCATGAAGCGGCCCACGTCACGGGGGCAGGAGTGGCAACTCTGCAATGAATGTCTTGGGTAGGGTTAGAAGAGGGCACGCTTGTATTGCGAAGTTGTTATGGTGAGCAGCAAACTGGGTCAGTTAAAATTTTACTTGAGCAAGCGGCTGGGATAAGTAGCTCATGACTGAAAAACTCTGAATACAAATTTGCTGATGGCAGCACATTACTTTGGTGTCTGAGCAATGCTTGCCCTGGCACATTTTGTGGGAGAGGGAGAGCACAGGACAGCTAGCCACCATTTGAGAAATGAGATTGCCCATCTGCCGAGTGTGGCATCTGCTTATAGAAGTGCATTCTCCTTGTGCCCCCACTATTAAAGTTATAATGCTGTCTTCTATTTTTATTTTCTTGATACTTAAATGAAAAAGTATTTACCTCCTTCTGTGTTTTATTGCACAATCCTTCCTACATGTGAAACAAAGATTTAGTAGAAATGCATAACCTTTAGTATAGGTATAATTCTTAAAAGGGTCGAAAACTAAAACTATTTGTTTCTGCATTGCCTTTCCATAAGTTTTATCCCACTCCTAATAACCATATCGATCTAGAAGTTTGTAAACTTATTGAAGATGTTAATAGGATGTACTTCCTCAATGCACTAACGCATGCAACTAACACATGTGCACTTCCTTGAGTCCCCGCTCTGGCTAAACCTGCTGTCTGAGCTACAACTCCACATCTAAACAATGCAACATTATCATTGCATGTTTTAGTCTTGAAATAAATCAAGATTGCATCATGTCAAGCAGCATGGAAAGGAATGCAAAGCACACTGGGAATCCAGGAAGTTGTTGAAAGTGATGGGCAGACAGAAGGCCGCACTCACTACATTAAATGGATTTTTTCAAGTAAGCTTTTTGCATTATCAAAAACAACTTTGGTATGTATTCCTATTACAATGCTGATGTTATAACAGAATAGGGTATGCTGGGACTTTACAACTCCTTTAACTACTTGCCGTCTGCCCGTTGTAAATAAACGGACATACGGCAAGCTTCTTCCAGCGGGTAGAGAGCCCAGCACTGTGCGCTCCCCTCTTTCTCTTTCAGCACCCCCCATCCGCCGTCTTTACCGTCTATCCTAGGCTCCGCTGTCCCCTCTGCCAAATCGCTCACCAATAAGGGATGGACAGTTACATCAGATAACTCAAAGTGACACCTTAGAACAGAATCCAAGTGAAAGTCAGTAAAATCTTTAACAGTAACAATACCATTAATCTGTTTAGTGGTGTATCTGTTAGGGCAGATGATTGGAGTATCTACTTAGGGCAGAGACAATTTGTCAACAAATTCCCTTGGAAAAAGCTCTTCCTCATTGTCCATGGGGAACCATAACTCCACAGGTTGTTTCCAGTACTTATAAAGGATGGTTATAACAACATAATATAATGAAAAGTTCTTTGTAGTCACAGCTCTATAAGACCCAATGCCTGCAACAGCAGGTTGATCCCCTAATTGCAGGGTAGAATGCACTGCATCAATCAGAGGATCAATAATTTCTTGTAAAGCTGAGTCATATGGGACTGGCTGAAAAACAGGCTTTTCAGGAGAAGGCTGTGAAACTGAATCAGCTAGCAATAGCTAGTAATGGGAACCTCAGACCCACTTACAGGTGGAGGTACAGGAGCCCAGTGATAGAAAGCAGTAGCAGAATTCAATGGTGGAATGCACCAGAATGGACTTAAAACCCTTGTGGGTAGGTTTTTGCATTAATTGCAAAGGCCGATAAAAAAATCCATAGTATATATTAAAAGGTCTTGTGGATGTATGTGATGGCAGAAACTCATGCTGCCAAGCTGTCCTCTGGGGAGGACGACCCTATAAAATTGGGGTTCCAGGTTCTTTGCTGCAGTCACTGGACCCTTCAGGGAAAACTGAGAAATCACTGCTAGTAGCAATAGAGGAATATGTGCTGAGGTCACTTATTACAACAGGACTGTCCTGTGTGTCTTAAGCTGGCCATACACTAGTAGATTTCCGAACTACTAGTGTGTGGACAGCTTTAGTAAAGACATGTTGCACCGCGTAGTGAAGAACCATTAGGCCCGAAGTAATGCAAGGCTTCAAACAATCACAAACCCGAGCAGCTGGTGCCGATGAGGGTTGCAGGAGCGCATGGTAACAAAGTCATTATAGGAAGGCAGTGGAACCAGACCAAAGACCAGATGGTCTGTAGGGCATTGGATTAGCAGGAGCTGTAACAAGACAGTGCTTCCTCTAGTCTGAAACGGTGGGAGAAAGAATGTGGAGTGCCCGTGTGCAACACTCTACTTAATGGATGACATCAGTACTTAGATCCTTCAGCCTTAACGGTCACTGTGCCAACTGCTTATGACAGGAAAATAAAAAAGTGCAATTGTGAATTAGCTTCCAGAGCTTCAGTCCAACGAGCCTAATTCACCATGTGAGTTCTTAAACACTGGAGGCTGTATAGCAGCTCTAAAGCTGGAAAGTGTTTTGTAGCTGACAAAGTACATTGGACTTTGGGAAGTGTCACAAACAAAGCTTAGTGCCCAAGAGCCACATCTCAGGCAAATCCCGATGTCTAACAGTACTGCAGGATGTGGATAAGACCATGTAAATGCTGACACAGTTCAGTCTAGAGGACCTTATTCAGTAACGGAGTCTGGAGAGACAGGGTCACAGCATAGGTTGTGCCATGGTTCTAGACAGGGAGAGCACTCTGAAGTTATCAACACATTACAGTGTGGAAAGTGAAAAAGTGACCATAATGAACCAGACTACCCGATAAGCAGAAAAGTTGTGTCGGCTTAGGGCTTTCAAAGCTATAATGAGGAAATACCCTTATGCTTTAGTCTGAAGGCTTCACTCACAAAGTGAGTCCACAGAGACTGGGTCACAACAGTGGCTGTATCAAGGCTCTGGGTTTGAAGAAAAATGCTTTGAGGCTAACTGACCCAGTATACAAGGTCTAGAGGTCTAGAAAGCATCACAATACAGAGCTCCAGTCCATAGGCTCACTCATAAAGTGAGTTTTCAGATACTGGGTCACAACAGTGGCTGTACCACAATTAGGGTTGCCACCTGTCCAGGATTCACCCGGACAGTCCGGGTTTTGAATGATGTGTTCGGGTTTCATGGCAGCTGAAACCCGGACACAAGATGTCAGTCAGACAGGGGCAACCAATATTAAGATAGGGCCTACCGGCCCCCCACTAAAAATAGTCTCGACTGTGATATGTGCATATGAATGGGTGGCGCTATTTACAAATGAATAAGTCGCGACTCATTCTCCCTCAAGAAATTCCGTGCGTCGCTCGAGTGTTCGGGTTTTGCTGGAAGAAAAGGTGTCAACCCTAACCACAATTTGGATATTGAGAAAACACTCTGCGGCTAACTCACATGTACATATTGGTCTGGAAAATGGCACAATGCAGAGCCCAGTGGCAGGTTATCTTCACCAGGTCTATGGGCTTTGAGTAAGCTATGTAGAGCACCCTGCCATTGGCTTCCACTAGCCATAATCAGCCTGCACTGCACAGAGAAGCAGAGAGACCCAGTGATGACATCGCTAGGTCTAAAATAATGTAATGAAAACATAAAGATTTTATTTTTTGTTGATGAGGGGCTAGGGAGGGAAGAACCAAGGAAGGTAAAATATAAGTAGATTAAACTTCAGCTTTAAAAGCACTTCTCTGACTTTTGCATGTCATACACTTGACTGCATTTCCTCCAGTGAACAAAGTCCAAATCACACAGCACATCAGAAATAACAACACAGGCTGTTGAAGTTTTGCCACCTTGAAAACACACACACACACACACACACACACACACACACAGGGATTTATTTATTTATAGAAAGTGTACAGAGTAATGATTGGCAGCCACACTTCAAGCACATTAAACTTTCATCAGCTGGTGTGGATATAGCAATGAATGAAAACTGGGAATTGGTTGTTATGGGTTTGTGTATGTAATTATTGATTAGTTTTACTTTTTGCATAAATAAAGAAATGTGTTATGCACTAAGTACATGAGGACTGGTAAATAAACAACATTCACATACTACATGCCTTTAAGAGTAAAGCTACCCATACATCAGTCGAATTGTGTTCTATTTTTCGGAATGTTCGTTGGATTTGCTAATAGCTAATGGGTACAATCATTTTCAACCGCAGTGACAATACAAAATCGAAGAAGCAATATGGAAAATTGTTGTAGAACAAACAAAATTCTTACGACTCTGGTTTTAATTGAGGAGACTCCATTCAATTCCAACATCGAATGTTAAAATTAAACATAATTTGGAACGACATTCAAGTCTCTGATGGCAGTGAATGTTCTACATGTAGAAGAAATTAGAAAATGTAAGGGGTTGCATTTAACCATTCCTAATGAGCATGCTCTAGTTTTCACTGGTAGAGGCAAACAAAGAGCAAATTCATTTTTGGGCATCCACATAAACAGCTGTACCATAAGAATCTCTACAAAAATTACATTTTCAACTGGAGATCCCCTTTAAATAGAGTCTAAATGGAGCAGAAAACATTTGCCTCTATGTTTCTGTCCAATTAAGTAAATCGTCAGCTATAAACGTTGATTACAATAACATCCTTATTTTTTTTTCCAACATATTTTATTAGAAATTTTCTTAGTACATCCAGTGCACAGTTGTTCAAATAGGGGTAACAAGAGATTCGAGTCAGGTCCTCATCTACATAAATGACTAACTACATTAAAACAGCATAGAAAAAATTAAAACAATAAAACATTTTAACAAGGGTTGAACAAAAAACGAAACCTTCGAAGGATAAATGGGGGAAGGAAGGAAGGGAAAAAAAAGGAATATAGGGAAGAAGACAATTACCATGCCACCAGAAAAACATTACATATCATCATAAATAAAAGTAAGTTAAGCTATGTGCCTGTGCCAAGACCTCCTAAGGTATTTGCTAGTTTAGCTTGCAAAAACCATTAAACATGCTTATTTAAATTGCAACTGAAGCCAAAAGTGGAGAGAGATTAGATCACCTGTCAAGGTTTTACTATGGTCTATGTCCCCATTAGGGAAATTCACCCTCTCTATTTGTCCTGGTGACCGTTATCACTGAAAGTGATAGAAAATGCAAAATTTTGCTTCATAATTACAACATGAATAGATGTAGATGGGAAACCTTCCAATTGGGACACTAGTTCTGGTGACCCTGATAACCACCAGCAATTTATCGCACTTTGGAGGCATTTCCATTCACTTCCTGTTGTAGCTATCGGATGGGATGTTAAGAGAAATCTAGCCAATGGACAGATGGAAAAAAAAAAAAGCTGACAGGTGTTATAACCCACCCTTACTATATCCAAAACTAAAAATAAATTTTGGTTCAATTGACGTTTATCATCAATGTAATCCCTAAACTAATCCAAACCAAACCAAACCAAGCCTAAAACTAAGGCCATACCACTTGAACTAGTAAGTTTCTTGTATCTCTAGTGGACACTATTGGTTAGGTTTCTGCAGATGAATACCTGGGTCAGAACACCTGATCTGATCATTATAGGAGGTCCCACTCTTCTTGAATTCTTGTATTTACTTTATATTATTTAGAATGCAAGGCGCTGTAGAGGGCAGCCGGCTGGGGCCTTCCGAGCACCCCCCTCCCACAAACAGGGTCCATGGAGCCCCCCACTGACCACCAGGCCAAGGTAAGGCGACATAGGTTTAAAAAAATAATATCATGGGTACATAAAATAAACCTTTTTTTAATGTATATTCACCTGATCCCTGCATCCACCAAAAGTGCGGCCTCCCGTCTCCCACGCTGTTAGAAGCTGCATACAGCGTGTGCTGGTTACTACTTAAACCGGTGCGCTTCTAATAAGATACGCTATGAGCGTAGCTGGAGCGATGCAAAATGTGCAGCCGGCTTTCTCGCTACGCTAATAGCGTATCTTCTCAGAAGCTGCGCACAGCTCGCCGGTTTGAGTAGTAACCAGCACGCTCTGTATGCAGCTTCTAACAGCGTGGGAGACGGGAGGCTGCGCTTGTCGGTGGATCCAAGGAACAGGTGAGTATTAAAAATAAAAAAAATGGTTTATTTTATATTCCCAGGGACATAATTTGTCAGGGGACGGTCCCCAGAAATTGGGGATGAATGTAGGGCTGCAACAACTAATCGACTAAGTTGATTATAATCGATGATTGAAAAAGTTGTCAACATTTTCAATCATCGATTAATTAGTTGGCCCTGTTCACGGCTTCACACACACCGCATGCCACAACTCCTCCCCGCTTCACGCTTGCCACTGTCAGACCTGCCTGCCCACATCCACGCTCCACGTGCTGCACCTCCTCCCCGGCTCATGCTTGCCAGACCCGCCCGCATCCACGCTCCACAGACCGCACCTCCTCCCCGCCTCATGCTTGCCACTGCCGCCCCGCCGGCATCGACACTACACACATCGCACCTCCTCCATGCCTCATGCTTGCCACTGCCAGACCGCCCGCATCCACGTTCCACACGCTGTCAGTCAGAACTATGGGGAAAAACACTTACCCCATAGTTCTTCTTTAATGGGACTTCCGGTATCGGTATTCGGTCTGGGTGAGTACCGAAAAAAAAATATCTGTATAGCGGTATCAGTACATCCCTAATTATAATAATCATTAAAATTAATTTCTGGGTGTCCACATAAACAGCGGTACCATAGGAATCTCTAAAAAAAGTTACTGTTTCTACTGAAGATCTCCTTTAAATAGTCTGTATGGAGCAGAAAACATTTATTTGCTTCCATGTTTCTGTCAAATTATGTAAATCCTTAGTTATAAACTAAATATATTCGTATTTAAGAAGTGTGGCAAAGTTGTCCAATACAAACTAGTCAATGACTGACCTTTAACATCAAAGTAATCTCTAAACTACACCACACCAAACCTAAAGCTAATCCTTGAAGGCTCAGTCCAGCTGAACTAGTAAGATTCTTGTATTTCAAGTGAATGCTATTAGCTAGATTTCTGCAGTTGAGTTCATGGGTCTGAACACCTGGTCTGACCAATATAGGGGGGGTCCCACTCTTCTTGCATTTACCTAATATTATGGAGAATGCAGCAGGAGCTGCCAGAGCTTGCAAAGGCAGATGGGGACACTCAAAACTCCTATGTGGGAAGGAATATGGGCAGGAGTTATGGCTGGTAGACCTCATCTCAATCCAAGAGAAACAAACTGGGTCCTTCCTGTCCTTCAGTATTGTTGTGGGGTTTTTCCCAATATGGCCCCTAGGATTGATTGTAAATTAAAGGATGGTAGAATAAACAGTTATAATATTGAGTTCTATTAGAATCTGTACCTCGCATCTATCTGTAAGCTCCATGGATGTGTTGTAGACAGAGAGGGGGCTAGAGTGCAGGCTGTGCACTGGAGGGGGCTGCAACGGTCCATTCTCACCTCACATTGAGTTAAGTGACGCATAGAAATGCTGGAAGCCATTACAAGTGATGTCAGCAATTACATTATTTCCTCTTATCCAGCCAGCTGAATGCTACAGAGGACATGCACCTTTTACTAGTCAGCAGTTCAGTCAGAGGAAGTAAAACCACCCTTGTTCTGCTTCAATTCATCACAGTCACATCGAATGCAATATATCGCTGTTCCTATACAGGCTGCGCAGCAATCAACACTGCCTGATAACAATGTCACTGCAGCTTGTGTACGCTATAGATTAATCAATGTTACCGACTTGCCAAGTACCAATCCAGCATGTACAAGTGACACAAGAGAATGGGCTAAATGCAGCCTGGCAGGGTTCATGCTGCACTCAGTGCCTCCTGGGTTCCAGGCACTAACTGCATGTTATGGCTGTCAAGACAGGAGTCTATTTAATCAAGCGTGACAGTCATTCAGTCATGTAATAAAGGCCATGGTATAAAAGCTGAGCACTTCCAACAGACAGGATTGCCCAATATCTGCACCTTGCTACAATGCGGTATTCATGTCATTTAAGCTATACTCCAGGAAGATATAAAGGACACAAATGAATGCAGCTAGGTATTCATGAATAAATCATCAAAGGGATTTTTAAACACAACCTCTGTAAGTACCTGACTTTAACTTGGTATCAGCCTCTTGCAATCCCCAGGGGTAGGCAACCTGGGCACTCCAGCTGTAGTGAAACTACATATCCCTTCATGCCACTGCCTCTGGGAGTCATGTCTGTTGGTGTTAGAGTCTTGCAATGCCCTGTGGGACTTGTAGTTCTACAACTACTGGTGTGCCCAGGTTGCCGACCCCTGCCCTCTACAGTAGCACTGACACTGGGAGAGGCAGGATAACACTAGGAGCCAATCAGATGTGCTACAAGCAAACATCCTGACAAGGAACATGCTGATAAGAGGAGAGCAGAGTGAACAAAGAGAAAACCTCATCAGTGTCTTGTTACTCCTTCACTGTCCAATCCAGTGGGATCAGAATGGTGAAAGGGCACCCCTGTATTCCTTCTACAGACTATAAATATAACAGAGAGAGAGAGAGTACTGCAATCTGCCTGCCTGTGATGTGCTGCAGGGCTGTTGAAATCCCAGAACTGGATGGATAGAAATACAAACCTCTGGCAAATCAAATAACTCCCTTGTATGCATGTCCTCTGAGTATTTAGCTTTAAGGCGAGGCAAGGTTTCACAGCACAAAAACGTTTGAACTGGCAACTTTGTATCACTTTAATATGCAAACATACAATGTAATCTAGTAACATAACATTGGTAATGCTTAGCAAAAGATGGATAAAGTACAACTGATGACAAAACTTTTTTTTAAAGTTTTCTATAGAATGGAGAGGGTCCTTTCACACAGATGGTCCGATCAGGTCCGCCTGTCAGTTTTTCAGGCGGGCCCGATCGGATGCCCAATGTTAGCCTATGGGCAGCTGGGTCTGAACGAACATGTGGCTCTTTACACCTGGTTACCCCCAACTCCAGCCAGGTCCGGAAAAACAAACATAACAGTGTTCTGTTTCGACAGACCTGATCGTGCCAGATCAGGGGTAATCTGATGTAAATGGACACATAGACCAACATGGGGTCCGGTCATTTTAGCCTTTTCCTCCTTCGCAAGATGGAGGAAAAAAAGTGGACGGGCATTCGATGCGTACCACTCCAAACAGGAGCAGGATTCATGCATGGATCCCCTCATGATCAGCCCATGTGAAAGGGGCCTTAGGGAGATTCACCATCTCTATTTGTCCTGGTGACTTATTAAAAGTGAAAGAAAATCCCAAATTTTGGGTTGTCAAAACAACAGGAATAGATGGGAAATCTTCCAATAGCAACACTAGTTCTAGTGATCCTGCTGACCACCAGTGATTTTCCTGCCTATGGAGGGATTTCCTCTCACTTCCTGTTGTGGCTGTTGGACAGGAAATGAAGGGGAATCTCCCCAATAGGACAAAGATGGCCAAAAAAAAGCAGAAAGGTTTTTGGGGTGGGTTGGCTTTATTTCCACTTTAATGTATCCTATTCAAGTATAAGCAAACATACATTTTGATAGATTTGCAGCTGTAAGCCAGGGCTAAATGTAGTGGAGCTTCAGCTAGGGAGGACACTTTGGTACAATGCATGTTTTTGACCATCTTAATACAAAAGGACCTTACAAACATCCTTTTGTTTTCTGGTTGTACAAATGTGCTCGGCTTGGGAATCATGAAAATGACTCTAGACATAAATGTGGAACTGGGTTTTTCACCAGTTATGGGGCACTAAAGCTGGAAAGCAGTTGGAAATTGTCCAAAATTTCCAAGCCAGCTTATCAACTTGTCTTCTGATTCTTTTTTTTTCATTTCAATATTTCAGGTTCATCTGCAGTTCATGTAAAGGAGGCTAGGCAAACTTTCTATCTTCTTTTGTAAATGTCTGTGCTTAGCTCGATATAAATGAAACTTAATATTACTGGAGGAGTACACAATTATCTGAGCAAGGCACATGCAGATAAAAATTAGCTGAATGATACACATATTGGAGTAAATACCATGCACAGTATGCACATGCAAGAACGTTAGCTAAGGAGTTCACATGTGTGAGTGCATTTGCTGCACATTATATAAATATACACAAGAAACTTAAAGAATAACTCTGGGAATTTAAAAAAACTAGGGATGCACCGATACTGATACTAGTATAGGTGCCGATACCGAGTATTTGGGCGAGTACTCGTACTCACCCAAATGCTCCAATACTTACCCCTGATACCGGAACTTCGGGTCAGAGGGAGATTTCCTCTGACCGGTAGTGCTGCGAGGGAACATGGAGCAGGCTTCCCGGCCAATCAGGAAGCCGGGCGGCGGGTAATGACTCACCGCCCGGCTTCCTGATTGGCCGGGAATGAGGCTGCCCCCACACTGCAAGGGTTAAGGGCTTATTTTGTTTAGGGGACTCAAATAAAGCAGATATACTCAACTGATCCTCAGTCCTGCAGTGGTCAGCACTCACCTCTCCCCCTTCCAGCTGTGTAACATCACTCGGCGTTCAAGGTCAATGGACCTGCATAACATGTGATATTGTCACAGGTCCTTAGACTGGCGAGGGATGGGGAAGAAGAGGCTACAGGGACCAATCTAGCAGCCTGGTGGGACTAAGAACCAGGTGAGTAGAACTGCTGTATTTGAGTCCCCTAGACAAAATGAGCACTTAACCCCTGTGCAGGGGTAGCCCCACTGCAAGGGTACATTTTTTAAATTCCCAGAGTGCTTCTTTAACAGGGAGGTACACGTGTGGGTACATTAACGTCATGGTACACACATGCATAAGAAAATTAGCTGAGCAGTATATATATGCAAGAAACGTAGCTTATGTGTGAGGACCTATGCTACACAGGACACATGATGTGCAAGGAGGAGTACATGCTGTAAATGCAAGAAACTAAGCTGGGAAGTACACGTGGGTAAATTAGCTGCACAGTATGCATGTGCAAAGAGGAGCATATATATAAATATATATATATATATCCAAGAAGCTTTGCTTATGTGTGAGTACCTACGCTACACGGTACACATGTGCGGCGAGGAGTACATATTGTATATGCAAGAAATTTAGTTGGGAGGTGCACATGTGGGTAAATTAGCTGCACAGTAGGCATGTGCAAGGAGACGTACATATATGAAAGAAACTTAACTGGGAGATACACATGTGGGTAAATTAGCTGCATTGCACACATGTGCAAGAAGGAGTATATATTTACAAGAAACTTAGCTGGGAAAAATACACGTGGGTAAACTAGCTGCACTGTGCACATGTGCAAGCAGGAGCACATATATACAAGAAGCTTAGCTGGGAAGTACACATGTGAGTACATTAGCTGCACTGTACACATGTGGGAGAAAACTGAGCTGTACACAAGTGCAGGATAATTTGCATTAAAAAAAGCTCAGGAGTACATATGCAAGAAAATGAGATGACACACGGGCACACCAACCAAACCCAACTGGGCAACCAATTAAGCTTGAAAACTAATTTGACTTCAAGAGACCGTTAATAAAATTGTGATAAATATTACTTAGCAGTCTACTGCTCTTTCATTTCACGGCAATTAAAAAAAACAAAAAAAAAACCTCAAGTTCCCCCGTGTGCAAGTTCAGCAAATCAAAAAAAGACCAAATGGAGAAAAATACAATCAGATTAAGGGAATATTAGCGGTATATTAACAATCCCATTTCACATTTCTGTGCAGTTATTTGGCTGCACAGTGTGAGAGATCGCATACAAGGAGCTGAAAACTGTGGTTTGCATGAACTCACATTGTGGTGTACATGTGTAACGGTACCACCTGCAATGTATGAATTATGAACGTGCCCTCCAGATATCTTGGGCACTATCCACATTCTGCACAGCTGTATATCATGTAAATGTGGTAAGTATTATTGTGAGGCTTCTGTAACCGTGTGGGCCCAGACAAACCAATCAGAAAAGATGATATACAAAAGGTTGCAATAAGCGACGGCATATTTGTGTTACCTGCACCATGCTACTAAATAAAACAGCTCACTGATATCATCTGCCGCAGAGGAAAAATAGCAGTGATAGTCATAACGATCTAGTCTACTCTTATCCTACTCCATATTCAAAACAAAAAGCTGTAATATACTTGCAGCACTGGTCCCCGGTTCAAATTCCAGGCCAGGACACTATCTGCATGGAGTTTGCATGTTTACTTTGCCTGCATGGGTTTCCTACAGGTACTCCGGTTTCCTCCAACACTCCAAAGATATGCTGGTTAGCTGTTTAAATTGGACCTAGTATATGTGTTCATGTGAGATAGGGACCTAAGGGCTAGTTCACACCATAACTGCATCAGAACTGCGTGCGTCTGAGCAGTTGCAGTGCGATGCATTTTACCACAATTTGTATGCTTTTTTTTTTTAGCTTAAAATGGGCTTTCAGGTTAAGTCCAGTGCTTTGCATGTGGTTTTTGTGTTTTGATGCGTTCTGTCGTGATCAGGTGCAGCTAAAATGTGGCAAGCAGGATTTTTTCTGACTGCATCGGAGTGAACAGAGCACCAGAAATCCCATTACAAAGCATTGTGACGCAATTTTGATGCAGCTGCCAAACTGAACGGATTGAATCACAACTGCATCTGGTGTGAACTAAACTAGCCCTAAGATTATAAGCTCATTGAGGGCAGGGACTGATGTGATTGTACAATATCTATGTAAAGCGCTGCCAAAATTGATGTAAGAAATAAACAAATTATTGGTTAATATGTCCCTCTCTTTTTAGGTATATCCCACTCAACCTAAAAACACTCACTACCAATACCAATGTCAAATTGCACTCTATAGTAGACTGCATGTAAGACTACCAAATCCCAGTCTGCAGTAGACAGAAATAGTATAAGGCTTCATTCACACTACTTATGAATGTGTGATATGGGATTCCTGCAGATGCGCCCGCTGCCACACATACAAGTGAATGGCCGGGTGACAGCGGCCGCATCTCTAAACAGCACTCCGCATGTAATGGTATGTGAAATGATAATATGCGGTTTAGAATAGGTCACTGTGTCTAGATGTATCTACCGCATCTATCACATCTGATTACGGAGTGCCCTTTACAGCTGCACATGGTCATTAACGTGAATGGGTGACGGCGGTCGCTTCTAAATGGAATCTTTGAGATTCCTGTTGCAGGAACGCACATTCACACACAGTGTGAATGAAGCCTCTGTCTTATAGCCTCTCTTTAGGTGCCACATACATCATCGTAGAGCTCTATAGTCAGTCATTGAATAGGTCGTTAATATGGATTTTTAAATTATGTTAAATATTTAAAGGAGGAACTAAACTCTGGAAGCTGTGCTTAAAAAGGCAGGAAGTGGCCAAAGGACTAGTCATTAGTATTGCCTAGTATTTGATCTCGCTGCAGCTAATCTTTCCTCCATTACTGACTTACCATGCCATGGGTGGCCATCTTGGTTGGGGGCAGGGTTTTGCTTCCTCATGCCAGAGTCTCCAGCAGAGAGTAGCACATCAGAGACATCAGCAAATCTCACTCCAAATCTCCTGAGACTAGCAGTCAGAGGCAGCAGGGTATTAGATTTCACACTACAGATATATGATGGTGTAGGGACAGTAGTGCCTAGGCACACTCATATACCAGGAAATGCACTGCTACGTTTTAACAGGAAATGAAACGAGTTTTCAGGGTTCTGCTTAGGCACAATTAACATTTGTACTCGTTCCGTGCAACATAGCAAATCTTTACTTTTTGGGCTCATTTCCACTTTGGGAGCTACTCAGTACAAGCACATGTACATTACTACCAAACCCTAAAATAATGTGTAACGCTTAGTCATCCAACTTCCTTATTAATGGTTCGTCTATGCAAAAATCAATCTATGCATCTCCTATATAACCCAATCACATTGAACCTTTCATTTCACTGGAGAAGTTTAAAAATAAAAGCAAGCATCTGAGCTTCTAGTAGTTCTTAGCAAGCACTATATCCTATGTAATTATCTTATGTATAAATCGCTTAAATCATTAGAAGTTGCATAATTATAACTTCCATGACACTTGTGTTTCTACCATATAACCTTTCATACCTTGTGACACACAAAGACATTCTTGCAGTAAAAAATCCATGAAAAATGTCGAATAGATGTCCTCAATCATTTCCTGATATGGACCACTATGACCACCCTACCACCCAGTCCCTGTAAAGTAATAAGCAGACCACACTCCAATATGGCTTTAATTGGCCTTAGCGGCCTTTTATTAAATTATTTCATATGAAAATAACTATATAAACAAACTTCAACATCTTCAAGAATCACATAAACAAGGTTGCAGGTCTTTGAAGGACACACCTTTCTATGCAATGTTTTTGAGAGGGCTGGGGAGTTGTGTTTGCCATAGTGAACCCTGTCTGTATTGTGCTGGCAGATTTCATTATCAGTTAACTAGATTGTGCAGGACTATATGTCCTAGCAAAGGCAGACATCTCAACCCTCCCGAATGTTCCGGGAGTCTCCTGCTATTAGATAGCGGCTCCCGGGAGATAAACATTTTATCCCGGAAAGGTTTACTCTGCTTGATCTAGCAGAGTAAACCTTTCCGTGCTGTGTTTTTTTTTTCTGACATCGGGGCCTCCGGCTGCCAGAAGAGAAAAAACAGCATGGGAACTAAGCTAAATTGCTATTGGCTATTTCAATTTGCAGACTAGCTATTGCAGACTAGCCAATAGCCGACTAGCTATTGCACCTGCCCACTGCTGCTGTCAATCAGCAGAGGTGGACCTGAAGTTCTCCATCAGGTCCCATTCTAGTGATTGACAGCAGCAGAGGGCCGGTGCAATAACCAGCTTGCCATTAGCTATTGCAAATTGAAATAGCCAATAGCAATCTAGCTATTAGTTCCTATGCCGCTGTCAGAACACTAAACAAAACAGCAGATAGCAAAGAAGCATTAGCTTCTTTGCTATCTGCCATCATTTCAGGGGGGCTCTCTCTTCCTTGTTGTTGCACCCCCCAACGTAGAGTAGGGGGGGGAGGTTGACAGAGGGCACCTCCCTGGAATGAGAAGGGCACCTCCCTGAAATGACTTATTTCAGGTTGGGATCCCTGCAAAAGGTTAAAGCTGTCAAGACATGGCAGGGTCGGGGATTTATCAAAACTGAAGCAGACAGGACAACTAAAGAAGAAACAAAATACAAAATTAAATGAATTTTGTTTCACCTAATATATTAGGTGTGGTGTGTGCACAGGATATGTGCACATATAGTGGGAGGTTTCTCAGATTTGACTGCAGAAAGTGGAAAAACACTTCCAAATCTTTAGCTCATACACTGTCAGCAAATGTTCCAGTTTACAACTCTCTAGGGAATTCTATGCCATCAATTAAGACAAAGTTTAGAGCTGGAGCTGGCTCGCCAAAATCCACCTCCATTTCCATAATATTCTGCGTCAGTACAGTGAAATATAATACATGTAGTCAAAGTGACTGGCATTAGTCTAGCAGTTATTGGTCCCTGTCAAAGTGTCTGTGGACAATATTTTCAGCTACAGCCGTCTTTAAAGCAGTTTATATAAAATACGTTTCTGACTATGCAATTATAAATCTCTTCTGGAGATGCGTCTCCGCCTCTCTCTGTCTCAGATCTCTTGGCTGACTTCCCATTAAATTCCATCTCTAACCTACACAATTCTTCTCCTCCCGTACAAGTCAGCTAAGCCTCTCTCTGCCCAGGCTCTTATCTTTTACTTCATTGCAAACTTGCATAGCTTACCTTTACTGCAATAAAGTATTTCTGAGCACAGAACAAGTCATCAGTGCATGTCATTACTGGAATTGTCTTCCGTTGTTTATCCATCGCACTCCCCAGCCTATCCGTTCTCTCCCTATTTTCCACCTGAATGAGCAAGTAACAGTAACCCCACCATCAACATGAGTCTATCTCCGAAAATTCCACCAGTCAAGGTGCCATATACCATATCATACCATACTGCATATGCCCTATACCAAATCCTGTGTTTTCTACTTTCATACATACATTTTACTATTTATTTATCTATCATATACACGGGCAAGATAACATTATTTGTCAACATTAAAGGAGTTGTATAGTCCCAGCATAGACCTATGCAGTTATAACATCAGCACTGTAATAGGTATACGTACTAGAGTTGTTTTTTATAATGCAATCAAAGCTTACTTGAAAAATTCCCTTTTATGTAGCGAGTGTGGCCTTCTGTTTGCCCATCACTTTCACCAACTTCCTGGATTCCCAGCGTGCTTTGCATTGCTTTGCCTGCTGCTTGATGTGATGGGACTACATAGCCCATCATGCATTGCTTCCAGCAAGCATTGATGATGTGTGACATTGTTCAGATGTTGAGTTTTAGTTCAGATGGCAGGTGACACAATGAAGTGTATAGTCACAGGGCCGAGTGAAATTGTGTCACTGCAATGAGGAAGTACATCCTATGGACTTCAATAAATATGTTTCTAGATCTATATAGTTATTAGGAGTAGAATAGAATTTATAGAAATCCATATTTATTTTTCATTTTTGACCATGGATAACCTTTACTCTGCAAAATTGCTAATATTAAAGTAGGGTCCACCTCTAACTGGATGGCATTTAGTTTGCTAACGCACTAAAACACTATACTGTAAAGCGCTGCGCAAACTGTTGGCGCTATATAAATCCTGTATAATAATATTAATAATAATATGAATCACAAACACATGCCCTGAAAAATACTGCTTCCATATTTTTACACTTTTGTGCATTTTAATTTTAGTTCTCATGATCTCCTCCAACCTTTCCAGCCACTTCCTGTTAACATGTTAACTCGCTTCAGCATCTACTGCACAACATTGCTCTGCAGCAGCTTCCTTATAGCCACAACAGTGGACAATGACTGTGCAATGTCTGCCAGCACGACTCCTTGTAGTCACCACCAGGGCTGCATGTGACAGTCACAAAGCTTGAGCACAATTGGGAGACAGGTCTCACCCCATAACTGGAAGCGCATGCAAGAGGGATTTCATGGCAGGATCACTAGGTAGTCTTTTTATGAAAGCTTTATATTTAAAATGCCTGAAAACAACATTTGAAATTACAATAAAATGGAACTCCAGGAATTATGTTTTTTGCAACCTTACATTGGTCCAGCATGGCTCAATGTAATTATTTATATCCGATACCTGGAGGGTCACTGGAATCCTGAAAATCACTGTATTAGTCTTCTCTACATACCGTGATAGCCCTGATATTCCGGCTGTAATTCCTGCGGCGTCCCCTCTACACACTGAGCACTGCTAGTCACTCACTGGGCATAACCGCCATTCAGAGAACAGCTTGTAATTTCTTCAACAAACACATAGCATTCTGTGAATGGACAAGGTTGAGATCATGACATTATCTGTCCTTCCTCTCCACCTCGTCCAATCAGAGAATGCCATGTATTCATTAAAAAAAACAAAAAATACAAGGAGGGGAATTTATCAAAACTGGAGCAGACAAAAACTGGATTAGCTGTGCATGGCAACCAATCAGCTTCTCTCTCTCATTTTCAAATCTTGACTGAACAAACTGAATAGAGAAGCTGATTGGTTGCCATGCACAGCTGTTCCAGATTTTGATATATTCCCTCAGGGCTTGTTCACAGCTAATACGGTGCGTTCCAGAGCAGTATCTGCTGGAACGCACCACAATCCCTCACAAAACTGGAGGGGAGTGGGCGTGGCGGTGCATTTAATTCAATGGCACCGCTTCCACGCCCCCCCCCCTCCTCGCCCGCAGTGCTATCGCAGAAAATAGAGCTTGCAGTGGAATGGAACACAGGCAAAGTTTTGCCATCGCACTGTGGGCGGGGGGGCGTGGAAGCGGTGCCATTGAATTCAATGCACCGCCATGCCCCTCCCCCCTGTCCCAGAACGCAGGGGGAAGTTTTGTAAGGGATTGCGGTGCGCTCCAGCAGCTACCGCTCTGGAACGCACTGCATTCGGTGTGAACAAGCCCTCAAGGTCTTTTCTGGATGGCAGCGGTGCCCAGCGAGCAACTACCTGTGCTTAGTGTGCAGAGAGGAAATCGCTGGAGCTGCAACCAGAGGATTACTGTTATCACTGTACGTAGAGCAGACAATTACACTGATTTTTAGCTGCCCTACAAATAATTAGATATGCAAACTTACATTGAGCCAAATTGGACCAATTCACGTATATATTTCATAATTATTTTTTTTTATCTTTGCACCTTAAACAGTGAAGACAGCACAGAACTATTTTATATAACAAGCAAAAGAGCACTGCTTATATACTAAGTACTGGGGTTGCTCAAGACCAAGAATCAGATACTGTTTTCAATGGCCACATAATTATGACAGCTAACAAAAAAGGCCACAATGCTTCAGACTTCAATGCTAGTGACCTCAGTGATCTTGGGGCACACTGCTTTTTAGGGAAATGCAGATGGCGCAAGTTCTTCATGTGGAACTTACAAAACTTCACATGGATTTTTGCAAACACAAAACCACTGACAAAGGAACGAGCTTTTAACAAGACCAAATAATGGTATCACATTCAGTTCGACGACCATACACTGAGTGGCCAGATTATTATGACCACCTGACGTTTCTAGGCAAATTAGCTATAATTTCGCGCTGTAGTTGCTAGAGGGCCAGACCATTATAAATAGGGAAGCAGGTTGTTTACCACGACAGTAGAAGTGATTTTTTTCTGAAGATATGGGTAAACAACGCGATTTAACAGCCTTTGAACGTGGGATGATTGTTGGCGCTCGGAGCCATGGAGCGAGTATCAGCAAAACAGCAGAATTTGTTAAATGTTTAAAGACTGGACTGTCAGCCGAAAATCTGTGTCTGAACGTGCGAATTGTGGCCGTCAGCGACTAGTCAATGTTAGGGCAGAACAGAGAGTGGCAAGACTGGTACAAGACAACAGAAGGGCAACAGTGCAGTGTCAGATTCCTCGCATCACCTTTCAACATCTCGTGGAGTCATGAGGCGGCACAACAAAGTCATCTCGTGGAGTCATCTCGTGGCCCAACGAAGTCCTGATGGGGTGGTCATAATAATATGGCCACTCAGTGTATATGCCCTTCAGTGGGCTGAGCGTAGCCAACTTTATACAAGAGTCAGTAGACAGAGAAGACCCTTAGTACTATGAACCCAGTGCGGTTGATTTACTAAAGGCAAATAGGCTGTTCACTTTGCAAAGGAATTTGCACCTTGCAGGGGAGGATTCCCTTAGCTTAGTGAATGTGCTGAAATGTCACTTTGCAAAAAACATGCAATCAGGTGCAAGGAAAAAAAATAAAACAGTATTTTTGCTTACAGATAATTGGACATATTTGGATGATGGAAGTCGGCAGAGCTTCACTGCATTCACTAAGCTAAGGCAAAATTCCCCTGCAAAGTGCAAATTCCCTTTCATAGTAACCAGACTATTTTCCTTTTGTAAATCAACCCAAAGGCCCTGAAAAGGTTAACTCGTTTAAAATTATAATTATCACAGCAAGTAATAAGAAAGAGGTGGGAGAACATGGAGTATGCATGTTAAATGCTTTTGTGCACATTAATTTAAATAGCCTGTGGTCTCATACTTACAAAAAGAATACAAGTATGTTGGTGACATGCAAAACAATTTTACAGTGTTATTGTATTGCTCAAGTTAATACTTGTAGGAACGTGGCCAATGTTAGAAACAGCTTGACTATTACTGATACGAAGCCGGCCAGCTGTGAGCCTGTTCATTCCTTGCTTAGAAATCATTCCTGTTGGTTTAAACTCTCTAGTTAAAAGTACAGCAATGAGGGCTAACTAACTTCTACAGAATAATACACATCGTTAGTTGTGTAAGGACAGATTTAAAGTGACATTAAACCCTCAGATTTTTTAACATGGAACAGGGGCCTATGGCTAGAGAAGCAAACTATTGCTCAGGCAAGCAATGTGAGGTTCTGAGCACAGTTTAAATAGTGGTGCTGACTAACGTGCTGGATAGGGACTAGCTGAGAATCTGCTATATTAATCAGAAGGTGCGGTAGGGCAACAACTTAAAGTGACATTAAACCCTCAGATTTTTTAACATATAACAATACTGTAATGTGTGCCTTACTCTAATCCATGCTTGTTTCCCTTCTCTTTGTTGCTCTTCCTTTTAAATCCTCATGTCTTCTCATGCTTGGGAAGAACTTCCCTTTTCAGCTCAGGGCCTCTTCCTGTAGTGCTGGCTCAGGTTTCAAGCTATACAAACTTATACACAGACACCGTGTATCCAGTGTATCCATTCCTGAGACAAGGCAGTCTGCTGCAAAACAGAAGTTCTGCCCAGCATGAGAACAGATACAGATTTAAAAGGAAGAGCAGCAAAGAGAAGGGAAACAACCATGGATTACAGTGAGGCGCACATTACAGTATTGTTTTATATAAAAAAAATCTGAGGGTTTAATGTCACTTTAAGGACTGGAGACAGGACAGTCCCTAAGGTATTCGCTGCCTGGGGCGATGGCGTTCCAGGGGGGGTGGAGGGTTGGCGGGTGCCGGCAGGGAATAGTCACTGGGGGTTGGATGCGTGGTTATTGTGCTGATTTGTCATTCACAGGGGTGGGGTGGCAGATGTCGGACTGCACTGCCAGCGGTTCTGTCCTATGTCCCACCCAGCTCATGACATCACTGGTTGCCAGGAGCTCGGCGGGACACAAGCCCCCCCTTGGAACCTTAGACCCCTGAAGCAATGGGGGAGCGAGGTTAAAGACACCAGTCTAGCATTATTTTAATGACAGGTGCAAGGTTCGGGTGAGTATATCTTTGTTATTTAAGCTTCCTAGACAAAACAAGCACTTAACCCTCGCAGTGCAGGGGTGGCCCCACTGCAAGGGTTCATTTTGGTTCTGCCCGGAGTTCTTCTTTAGAGAGTATCTATGGTCAAAAACTATCCCACTCCTAATAACCATATTGATCTAGAAGTTAGTAAACTTATTTATTGAAGATGCTCATAGGATGTACTTCCTCAAAGCACTGATACAATTTCACTTAACCCTGTGAATATGCACTTCCTTGTGTCACCACTCTAAGACTTCCTTCCGAAATACAACTCAACATGTGGACTTCTCACAATGTAACATCATCATTGCTTGCTGAAAGCAATGCATGATGGGCTATGTAGTCTTGAGCAATCGAGATTGCATCACATCAAGCACCAGGGAAAGAGATGCAAAACACATGGAGAATCCAGGAAGTTGTTGGAAGTGATGGGCAGACAGAAGGCAGCACTCACTACATAAAAGGAATTTTTTCAAGAAAGCTTTGATTGTATTATTAAAAACAACTCTAGTGTGTATTCCTCTTACAGTGCTGATGTTATAACAGGATAGTCTATGTTGGGACTTTCGAACTCCTTTAACCACATTATTTTAATGACACCGTTAAAGCATTTACTCGTTTCCTATTGCCCACCATGTAAGCACACATTTGAAATGTTGTCTATCCTACCACTAAGTTTTAAACAGTTAAAAGGCTGATAACAAACAACCAGACATATAAAGCCTAGCAAAAGCTCAATCTGTGCTATGTGATGAACTTCTGCAAAATAACTTGAAGACAGAGTTGTGAATGCAGTTGTGCAACATGATCTTTGATGAAAAGCCAACATTAGAATACATTTAATTAACCAATCCAGCCCCTCTCAACGGTTCTCTTCATGGTAAATGATTCAGGCAGTTGCAGCTTTTGTAATTTTGATACTCTTCAAGTCACTTTGTGCCGTTTCCTGTCGTAATACAGTGATACTATATTCATTTCATAACATTCTCAGTTTGTTTCCTCTGTCTATACATCAGTCCTGGCCTTTGTGCTGAACATGTCAAACGTCCTTCCTACTTAACCCGAGTCAACTAATACATGATAAGCATATGACAGGAATATACTTCAGGGTGAGGAGCAAGTAGCAAATCCAGAGAACAAAAAAAGAAAGATTTGTTACAATTTTTTTATACTAACATTTAATGAGTTTAGGCCCCTTTCACATGGACCCGTCAGTTCCGTTCATCCTGCTGATTGGAGCAGCTCGGAATGGATGTCACCGTTGTGACAGCCATGTACCTCCAATAAGTGTATTGTTGCATGAAACGTCAATAAAGAGATTCCTATATTCTATTCAGACGGTGGCCATCCGTCGACTACTGATGCACCCAACCTATCACTACGGATTAGCGGTAAGGAGTGCAATGGGTACATGAATTGTAGCCATGTACCTCCGTTAACCTAACTTACGGGACCCATGTTGGTCTATGGGGAGATAGATGCAAGTGAACATGAGTCAGATTACCCCCGATCCATCATGATCAGGTCCACCAAAACAAAATATTTTCAGTTGGTTTCCATTGTAAGGTAGGATTCTAGGTTGTAACCTATGTCATGCTAACATGCAACATCAAGTCACCAAAGGAGTTAGCACCGATACCCCAGCGTAGGACTGTAACAACATTTAAGCTGAACTCCAGGCAGATAAAAAAAAAAAAACACACATTCATGCAGCCCTGTATTACATCCTTGAATACAATTTTTTTTAATGCAAGCAGCGTAAGTACCTACATTTGATGTGGCATCAGCCTCCTGTGATCCCTGTACAGCAGAGCTCACACTGGGGAAGGGAGAATGAGCAATCAATTGTGCTACAGTGCAAGAAGCATTCTTATAGAGAAAGAGAGCAGAGTGACAGAGTGATGTGCTTATCAGTCTGCCAATTCTCTATTCACTGTGCAGTCAGAGGGTGGGGTAGGAGAGGAGAACAATGGACAGAAATACAAATCCTTTGGAGGTAAAACAGTGCCTTTGACTGAGAGGCATTTAGACATTAGACACCTGTGCATGCGCGATGACATCCCGACGGGGTGTCACCCAGTCTCCGCTCCAGGTGACACCAGGCCTCGGGATGCCCCTGGGTGTCAAAGCTGATAACATGTGCGGCACCACAGCAACTGCAATCCAAAGAAAGGCTAAGATGGCATCTTTCCTGGCTCTACATAATAAGAGGACGTAGTTCTGCTTTAACACTTGTCCTGGGGATTACCTGGTTGACCTGAGTCTCTGTTTTATCATAGATACAGGCGAGTGCTGCGCCTCGCTGGTGGTAAATTTCATATATAGGCTTTGGGTATTCTGCTATTCACTAGTGGTGATCTGTGAAGGAGACAACAAACTGCATTCATTTCACTTTCTAACTTCTAGAAGATAGGGGGCACCAAGGTTAATATGGAAAACAGTAAAATTAAATGAGAAGCAGATGTAAGCCCTGTAGATGAGGAAACATTAAACCAGGGTTTATTACAATTAAAGTGGCCTCATTTCATTGAAGACCTCTTCACGCTATAAGGATGTCTGCATACTTAAGTTGAAGCATATATGTGGGAATTTTAAACAATGGAAAAGTACTTAGGATGAACAGTGTAGAAATAAAGAAATGCATATTGAGCTGATTTCCCAACAAAGAAGATGTGTGCAGTAAAACATGGCAACCAACCAGAATACAGGCAAGGGAGGTACTTCCAGGTCAGATCTAAGCAAATGTCTATTTCTGGTGCATAGGTACCGTCTGTACTATGTAAAGTGACACTAAACTCAGGAGTTTAATCTTAAAAATGCATTCAGGTACCTTAACTATTATCATAAATGTATCTTATTTGTGTATGACTCAGCTGTAGATCCTCAAATCATCTCTGAATTGGTGCTGACACTGTCCTTCCTTTTGGAGGGTGGCTACTTTTGTTCCCCATGGTCCCTGTGTGTGTTGTAAAGTAGCCACAGCTCCAAGCTCACTCCCCTGATGGACTACAACTCACGCTTAGTTTACTAATTTGAATTGAGATTGTAGTCCAACACAGGAGTGAGCTTGGAGTGGTGGCTACTTTACAACACACACAGGGACCATGGGGAACAAAAGTAGCCACCCTCCAGAAGGAAGGACAGTGTCATCATGTATTTAGAGATGATTTGAGGATCTACAGCTGAGTCATACACATATAAGATACATTTATGATAATAGTTAAGGTACCTGAATGCATTTTTAAGAATAAACTCATAATAACTCACTGCATTCAGGTACCTTAACTATTATCATAAATGTATCTTATATGTGTATGACTCAGCTGTAGATCCTCAAATCATCTCTAAATACATGATGACACTGTCCTTCCTTCTGGAGGGTGGCTACTTTTGTTCCCCATGGTCCCTGTGTGAGTTGTAAAGTAGCCACCACTCCAAGTCCACTCCTGTGTTGGACTACAATCTCAATTCTAATTAGTAAACTAAGCGTGAGTTGTAGTCCATCAAGGGAGTGAGCTTGGAGCTGTGGCTACTTTACAACACACACAGGGACCATGGGGAACAAAAGTAGCCACCCTCCAGAAGGAAGGACAGTGTCGGCATGAATTTAGAGATGATTTGAGGATCTACAGCCGAGTGATACACAAATAAGATACATTTTTGTCAATAGTTGGGGTACTCGAATGCATTTTTATGCATGGTTCACACCTGGGCGTTTTTCCAGCGCTGATCGAAGCAAGTGAAATCCCATAATTTCCTATGGTCATGGTTCCCACCAGGGCGTATTTCAGCGCGTGGAAACGACAGGGAGGTATAAAAACGAGCGACGAACATGCGTTTCACTGAACTAAAAAACGCGCTAGAAACGAGCTGAATAAATTTGCATATAGTACGCCCAGGTGTAAACCCAGCCTTAAGGTCTAACTCCTGAGTTCAGTGCAACTTTAATGATTGTCATCTTTACTCCGAGTACTGATTTATCTGATACAGGATCCCTATGCAGTAACAGTATTTTACAGCACAGGTGATGTATTGCAGTGGCACAAGCTACACACAGTGTTGGTAGGCTGTCAGCCTGCCAGCTACTCTCTGTGTAAATTTAAATTGCAAACAAGTAGTACAGTAAACTCCGCCGTTATCCGACATCCACAGAGATTGGAAGATTCCGGATATTGTTTCTGGTTGCTAGAGAATTACTAATAAAAAATAGGTCTAACTAATGTCATACCCCATACTATACCATACCACAACATAAACTATGTAATGACTTCATATTGATATTGAAATGCAGTAATCAAAAGCAAATTAGACGAATAGGCACACAATTGTTTCCAGGATAATACATGCTTCAGATCAGCAGAACAGTGAGTACACAGGGGATTTTTTTTCTGGTGAGATGAGAGTTCTGGTTAGTTGAATACCGGATAACAGAGTTTACTGTATAACACGCATTTCACATTTTGAGAATCGGCCTATTTGCATGCAATCATTGGGACGTCTCTTGCAGTATTCCGTGACCGTCAGCCAATCATAACTACTGGTGCACACTCCAAATGCCCGATTTTAAAATATTGGGAATGTTTATCAACAGGTCATTTCAGCCATTTAGTAAACAATTCTCTACTAGTTGCTTACTTCTCCTGTTTCCGAGCATTTTTTCAAGCATCTGGGACGCCTATTAGACACACACTGAACTCTTACTAAATGTTTTCAAACTGTTTACCAGATGCTAAGGGTGTTTGGAAAGTAATTGATCAAATGTCTGTGAGCACCTAAACTGAGAACAAATTGGACAAGGACCTAGGCACTGATGGGACCACTGATGTACAATTGCACAAGTAATTGAGAGGAAATGCATAGTTATATCATTATGATAGACAGTGGTCAGTCTAACTTTTACAACTTCCTTTAACTCTGTTCACTGTTTACCCAAAGATGACCTTCACCTCAATTTATAGTGACATTAAACTCAGGAGTTAAATCTTAAAATGGACCTTTACCCATATGTTTAAAATAACAACAAACACACCTTTAGAAATGTTTAGTGATGACAATCTACACACACATACTTCTAGATAATTGCCGGCTTTGTATTCTTTGCATACCTTATTTCTCTTTCCTTCCCCAGGCTTCTGACAGTGGCCATGTTTACAAAGGGCAGATTACTCGCTCTCCTATTAATGCCTGAATTTCTGGCACATGTGACTAGGACATGTGACCATGCACATCATCTCAGGGGAGGAAAAGCAGGAAGTGAATGCTGTGCAAGTGTTTTCCTAATTCATAATCACAGCGTTTTACACCTGACATGTCTATGTTATTATTAATCATCATACATAGAGGGATGCATTGGTAGAATTTGATTTTTGAGTATAAAGGTCCGCTTAAAAATGCATTTGAGTACCTTAAAAGAGAACTATGGGGTAATCTTTTTATCCCATAGTTCTCTGTAGGGTCATGGAAGGACATATACTAACCTCCTCCCCTGACCCACAGCTCAGTATATAGCGAGCTATACTGTCAAGATCCACTCAGCTGGCTAATTGACTATCTAGAGGCAGAGCCAGCTGTGCCCGCCCCCTCCCGTTCCTCCATTCTGCGCTGGAGGATCGTAGAGGGGAGGTGGGGAATCCCTGCGGGGAGCGGTTACCGACAGTCAACGCTCTCTGCAGGAAGTGAGCGAGCGACGGTATGTGTTCGCTCACTTCCCGATTAATAGAGCCGACGTGTGACAGTTTCCATGTCACATTTCGGCTCTAACTATGAGGATGAGTGTAATTCACTCACCCCATTGTTCTCCTTTAACTCGCATCACAAATGTAACCTTATTTGTGTATCACTCAGCTGTAGATTCTGAAATCATCTCTGAATTGGTGCCGACACTGTCCTTCCTTCTGGAGGGTGACTACTTTTGTTCCCCATGGTCCGTGTGTGTGTGTTGTAAAGTAGCCACCGCTCCACGCTCCTCCCGTGATGGACTACAATCTCCCATTTAGTTTACCAATTTGAATTGAAATGATTGCTTTATAGAGGGAAGTCAGAAGTCAGCTTTTCAGTATATAATTGTTCATACAAACAGCTGGGTGGTATCATGGTTTTGGTTGTAGCTTCAATCACCCAACACTGGAATAACATTTTTTTTTAAAAGGAGAACTATGAGGTGAGTGCTTTTCACTCCCCTCATAGTTCTAGCCGACCTGTGACAATGAGACTGTCACAGGTCGGCTCAGTAGATCGGGAAGTGAGCGAACACATACCGGCGTTCACTCACCTCTCGATCCGGTCATGGCTCTCTGCCATGACAGGGGAGGGGCTAGAGGATTCCACCCTCTCCGCTCCGATACGCCAGCGCTGACTGGCAGAACGGACGGGGGAGGGGGCTGGTACAGCTGGCTCTGCCTCTAGATAGGCAGAGCCAGCTGTCACTCACGCAGCTGGGCGGATCCAGACATAATTGTCGGGATCCGGTTCAGCTGCGGCGTCTCAGTATACCGCGAGCAGTAGCTTGCGGTATACTGTGGCGTCTCAGTACTCCGCGAGCTTAGGGTGACTGGAGGGCGCTAGTTTGTGTCCTCCCGTTACCCTTAGGAGAACTATGGGAAAAAGCCTTAACCCCATAGTTCTCCTTTAACTCTGCCTATATCTTTCAATGTATGCCATTTTCAGAGCTAATATGTTAGCACGAAACAATTCCAGACAGACATATGAAACATACATCCTGGCTGAATGGGTTGTCCTCAGACATGGATTGTTGTAAAGTGAACCTGTAGTAACCAAAAAGCCATTTAACTAACATCAAAACTCTGGGCAAAGCAGACAGGGCAAGGTGTCTACTAATACCTTTAAATATGTGCGTGGCTTGTGGCATGACCCCAGAAAGAACCATGAATCCAAGCACACACTTTCTGAACTCTTCAACATTGCTCTGGTTTACAGCCCTAGTCCACTCCTGGCCTCCACAATGTAATGGTCCCCTTCTCTACTAGCTGCTAACCTTGCTTCTGTAGTCCCCAAATATATAAGAAACCTCACCAGAGCCCAGCCATATCTAAAATAAGAGTGTAAGAAAAAATACCTCTTTAAAGCCTATCTACAGGCAACACAAACTACCATTGCACTGGGGCTGTCCCTGCACTGCAAGAGCTAGCTGCTTGCTTTTGTCTGGGGGTATTATGTAATGGACTTTTACTTACTTGCTCCCCCTCCCCCAGCAGTTGGCACTCACCTCTCTCCCCTCCACTCCAGCACATGGACTGTCCCTGGGCGTCCTCACATATAATGCAAGCCAATAGAAGTGATGATATCAGCGGACCTCCGACTTCCGGAGCGAAGGAGAAAGAGGGAGCAGGGAGATAGGCTTTAAACTACACCAATGTATCATACTTACATGCAAAATGTAAAAAGAGAATCCACAGTCATTTCTCCTATACATTCAACTTTTAATGAATGGAGTTAAAATAATATAAACAAATTTAAAAGAAAAAAAAATGCTATGCCCATAGAATTGTTTCAGCAACTAATTTAATGTATTATTTGGTTCCTTGCACAATGAGATGATCTTTCCACTTTCTAGGGTCAAAAGAGATTTCATGCCCATGATCTTCTCTTGAGAAATTCCACAGGTCTGACAGCCTTATGTAGCCTTATTTAATAAGCCATGAAAGAAGCAAAGCCCTAAGTGCAAAGTGCAGAAACCCAGAGCAACTAATCAGAGGTTACACCAGTACAAAGATGTTATACCGGTACAAGAATTGTGATTGGTTGCCATGGGTATTGCATTTTTTCACTTGTGACATTGCTTCTTACACCCCTTGAATAAGTGTGACTGATTTTCACACCATGATAACACAGAAAAAGGGAATGCCTCTTCTACTATGAAGGTGCCATTTGTCAGCTGAGCTGAAGATAAAGGATCATGGTCAAGAGAAAGAAAGTTTCTAGCATCTACTGGATATTTAACAAGCCCATTAATACCAATAATATGAGACGCTGCAACAGTTCACTCTACAAACATCCATCATTTGTTAAAGGAGATCTAAAGTCACCTTGATCACATTAGATCAGGGCTGGATATATCACAAGAGCCAGGTAGCCGATGCTACTTAAACATTACTGCTGGTGCATAAATTGTGAGGTTTTCTTTGGTTTTGTCAATGGAGCTGGCTCCTAAAAAAATCCCGCTGGCTCCTGGATTGGACAGACTGGCTCCTGAATTCAATATTCATTTGTCCACCCCTGCATTAGGTTTTCAGAACAAGCATTGGGAAATAAATCAAAAGGCTTTGTTATCATGATTCATGCTCCAAAAATGTTCTTATTTTTAAAAAAACACTACATATCCCTGCCTAGTCTGAGGAGTAGCTCCTGCTAGTATTTTGTGCTTCCACATCATCTCAATACGGGACATTTCACACAATGTTTTGTGCCACATGTCACATACAGCTGGGCTCCAAGCTGAGGGAGAGACTGGCAAAGTAGAGAGGGAGGGGTTGTGGAGCTATGAGGGAGTAGTGAAAAAAAAAAGAGTGTACTTAGCTTCGGAGCACAGTACTTCTGCTTGTGTGACTACAACGGGAGAAAACAGGAAGGCAGAATGAAATTTGGCAATGGCATACATGAAATGTTTGTGAATGGGGTCTCTGCATCTATTCAAAAGGTATTCATTGGGACTAAATGGACATAGAAATCAAAAGATAGTGGAAGAGATGTAAAAATGGTATGCTGAAAGCAAATATGATTATTTTGTTTGTTGTATGACTTTAGTGACACTTTAACACCCGTACATAATGTTGTTCAGTAAAACTTGCAGTAAAATGTTAAAATATCCACCTAAATAATCGCCATAGCGTTTGTAATTAGCTCAATCCTTTGTAAAAACGTAATTTTACCCTGCACACCAGCCAAAATATGAAATCAGGTCTATAGTGGGAGTGCCAAAACTGGAGTTTTAAATGGAAACTCAGCTTTGGTTGATTTACAAACACAATCAAGGTCAGTTATAAATCACAGGCTTAAGGTTGGCTTCAGGTTAAGGTTTTTAATGTACCGGCTAAAATTCGCACAGTGTGAGGGGCAGTCGGCTCCCTTTCAGCTAGCATTCCTCAATCAGCCGATTGAAGGAGGCGGCTGGAAAATCTTGGTACGATCAGAGCCGGCAGCCAATGAGCTGCCCGCTCTGATCGGGTATTCTGAGAGGTGCCGAATGCAATGCAAACAGCTGCGATTCCTCGATCGACACGCTATTTGTGTTGATGGAGGAATCGCATAACATTTTTTCCTTCAGCCCGTGGGTTGAACGGAAAAAAATGATAGGTGTGTGGCCAGCTTTAGTTGTAGAGATCCATTTGTATGGGTTCATATTAGAGCAAGGACGTGCTCCTATGAAGCAAGCAGCCAGCTCCTTCCTTTTCTGAGCCATGGAGGAGCAGTGCTTCTTTTGTGTGTTCTCTTGCATATAAATTGCATGGAAATCATCTGTTACCAAACATCCTTACAGATTCATATATGCATATGCTTTGTAGATGTTTTAAGAGAACATTCTAGTTCCTCTACCTTCCTCAAACTAGAGGAAGCCATAGTGAAATGTGGGAGGGTCTGTCTGAAATAATTAAATCATTCCCAGCATTGTAATGACAGAAAAACAGGTACATTAGTTATTTTTCCTTGTGGTTTTTGGTGCAGAGCTTCCATTGAGAACAAGTTGCAACCATCAGGAAATCCTGGGAAATGCTATCCATATAGTTAAGAAGTGGCTGCAAGAGATTATCAGCAATAAGATGCAACAAAAGATGTATAAAAGTTAAATGGTATTTTATTTTATTTTTATAAGGCAACTTTTTATGGTGCTACAGTGCTTTAGCAAAGTAACTGTTATTCAGTCAAGGTTCACATCTACTTTAAAGTCCAACTCCAGGGAAATTAAAAGTTTTCCCTTGCAGTGAGACTGCCCCCAACAGTGCAAGGGTTAACTGCTCATTTGTGCCTAGAGGAAGCCAGCACTCTCCTCTTTACCTGCTCCGACTCATGAACTGTCCCCTATGGTCCTCATGTACAATTCACGACTATGGATCCTGCATTGCACATGATTTCATCAGAGGTTCTTAGACGCCCAGAGTGAAGGGGAGAAAGAGGCTTTTGGAATTGGCCCAGCAGCCCGCAGGGAATTGGCGGGAGCGGGGGCAAGGTAAGTAAAAAGGTTTTTTTTGTTCCCTAGGTATAAATGAGCAGTTAACCTTTGTAGCGTGGGGGGCAGCATCACTACAAGGGAAAATGTTTCATGTCCCTGGAGTTGGGCTTAAACATAGTGCTAAATTTCTACAACCCCAACTCCCAAAAAGTTGGGATGCTGTGTAAAATCTACATAAAAACAGAATGCAATGATTTGTAAATCTCATAATGCCATATTTTATTCACAATAGAAAACATATCAAATGTTCAAACTGAGAAAATGTACCATTTAATGAAAAAAATAAGGTCATTTTGAAATTGATGGCAGCAACACGTCTCAAAAGAGTTGACACAGGGCAACAAAAAGCTGGCATAGTAAGTGGTACTAACAAAGAATAGCTGGAAAAACATTTTGCAAATAATGAGGTTAATTTGCAACAGGTCAGGTCAACTAACTCTTCCCCCTTTTAGGCCTGGTTCACACCTAGGCGTATTGCATATGCGCGGTCGTCGCGCGGTTTTTTTACCGCGATTCGCGGTAAAAAAATTGTGCGACAAGCGTGCGTTTCCGAGGGCTACTTGGCTGTATCCCAATGGAAACGCGCAACAAAAACGGCCCAAAGTAGTACATGTACCTTTTCAGGCGTGGGCCGTTTTGTAGCGCGTTAGGGACGGGCTGAAATACGCCAAGGTGTGAACCAGACCCATTGAATACAATGGGATTTAGATGTTTGAGCGTTTCGTAGAGCGTTCGTCGAGCGTAGAACGCGCTACAAAACGTTCAGGTGTGAACGAGGCCTTAGAGTCAGAGTGTCTCAGAAGTAAAGATCGGCAGAAGTTCACCAATCTGTGAAAAGCTGCATCTAAGAGCTGTTGAACAATTTCAGAATAATGTTCCTCAACATAAAATTGCAAAGACTTGAAATATATCATCATCTACAGTACATAATATCATCAAAAGATTCAGAGAATTTGGTGAAATCTCTATGCGCAGGGGACAAGAAACGCAATATTGGATGCCCGTGATCTTCGGGCCCTCAGACGGCACTGCATTGAAAACAATCATGATTCTGTGATGGACATCACTACCCAGGCTCAGGAATACTTCCTAAAATCAAATGTCTGTGAATACAGCTCACCATGCCATCCAAAAATGCAAGTTAAATCTTTATCATGCAAAGAAGAAACCATATCTGAACATGATCCAGAAACGCCGCCGTCTTCTCTTGGCCAAAGCTCATTTAAAATGGTCTGTCGCAAAGTGAAAAACTGTTTTGTGGTCACACGAATTTGACATTCTGTTTGGTAACCATGGGCGCAGCATCCTCTGAACTAAAGAAGAGATGGACCTTCCGGCTTGTTATCAGCGCTCAGTTCAAAAGCCTGCATCTTTGATGGTATGGGGGTGCATTAGTGTATATGAAATGGGCAGCTTGTACATCTGGAAAGGCATCATCAATACTGAATATATCCAGGTTTTAGAGCAGCATATTCCCCCACCCAAAGGACATCTTTTTTTAGGTAAGGTCTTGCATATTTCAGCAGGACAATGCTAAACCACATACTACTTCTATTACAACAGAATAGCTTTGTAGTAGAAGAGTCGAGGTGCTTAACTGGCCGGCCTGCAGTCCAGACCTTTCAGCATTTGAAAATATTTGGTGCATCCTGAAACTAAAAATACGACAAAGACGACCCAGGACTGTTGAGCAGTTGGAAACCTATATCAGGCAAGAATGGGATAGCATTCCTCTCCCAGAACTCCAGCAACTGGTCACCTCAGTTCCCAGACATTTACATAGATGTTAAAAGAAGCGGGGATGCTACACCATGGTAACAACAGCCCTGCCCCAACTTTTTTGAGACGTGTTGCTGCCAACAATTTGCAGTCGACGGGTTACGGACGTCCGACTTACGGACAATCCGTACTTACGAACGGGGTCCACAGTTGTCCTAAATGTACCGGCAGCCGCCAGTACATTTAGGAGAACTGTGGCTGCAGTGGCCTGTGTCCTTTCAAATCCCTGCTGCTCTCCGCGCCGGTGTTGGCGGAGGCAGCGGGGACACAGACCGCTGCATACCGCCGATGCCCCACGTACCTCCACTGATGTGCCGGCTTCCTCTTCAGCCGTTCCGTCGGCTTCCCCGGTCCGAACGATCCTCCGGTCTCCTGGCCCGGTCGCGGCTCCTCTGCCCCGCACCCCTGTATACTCTTAATTGCAGGCTGGGAGCCATACCCAGCCTGCTATTGGATATTCTAAAATGCAATAGCCAATAGCAGGCTGGCTATTGCACCCGCCCACTGTCTGCTGTCAATATATTTTTTTTAATTATATTATAATCTTCTGAACAACAGGAACAGACAGCAAAACAAATGTGACCCTTCCCTATGCTATCCAAAACTAAAAAATGTTTTTTTGGCTGGAGTTGTACCTGTTCCGACTTGCATACAAATTCAACTTAAGTACAAACCTACAATCCCCATCTTGTAAGTAACCCTGTGACTGCCTGTACCTTATTTTTTTCTTAACACGGTACATTTTCTCAGTTTAAACATTTGATATGTTTTCTATTTTCTATTGTGAATAAAATGTGGGTTTATGAGATTCACAAATCATTGCATTCTGTTTTATGTAGATTTTACACAGCTTCCCAACTTTTTTTGAATTGGGGTTGTATGAATTCTTCCACCCCTCACGTGATGAAAAGTACAGATCTCAGATCAGACGTTTAATTGCTCCAGGTGGCACATCTCTTCACCAAGCAAGCTGGGCTCAGTACTTCAGTAGCTGGCTGTATAGACTTCAATTGACAGTTTGTAGATCCAGCCATCTACTTATGTATGGGCAGCCCACTACACTCTATGCAGCTAAGTAGCACATGCGCAGTACTTGAGCCCAGCTGACTTGGAGATGTACACGAAGCTGGAGAACTACAAAGGTCTGAAAGTTGTGTGAAAGTTCTGAAACCTATGATCTATGCTCTGTTCTTTTGATTACTAATGTGGTGTGAGAAGCAAACCTTTGGGGGAAGAAAGTTAGCATTTCAGTTCCACTTAGAAGTAAAACCTTTTATCTTCTAAAACATGTTAAACTGGCTACATGACCAGGATGCAGGCTTCTTAATGGTGCCTGCATATGTCTCCAAACATCTTCACAAGTGCCCTGCAAGCCATTAAACCTGAGGCATTTTCCTATGTACATTCCAACATCTGGAGAAGCTGAGAAGCTAAAAGCTGGCAGTTCCCCTACTGCCTATTTCTATTGGGTGTTCACCATGATGGGCAGCTTTACTGACCAATAGGTAGCTGAACATGGTCAGAATTTGTATTTAGCAGTGCTCTTTCCAGAAACCTTAATATGCCATTACATCCAAAATGTCCTATGCAGGATCTCCTTTTCCTCTTTGTCTCGACAATTTACAAAAATTATCACATGGCTTTCTCTCCTTAAAACATCACAAGTTTCTGAATGACACTAATTGTAAGTTTCTAAGAGTTGTTTATAAGCAGAGAAAAATGGAGCCACCCTACATGGTGGTTAAGCAATAATTAAGAACTAAAAGAAAAATATTGACTTATGAGAAATCAAGCCTTGTACAGTTAAAGGGTCAGTCCACATAAAACCAACATTTTAGTTTTTGGTAGCTCCTAAAGAGTGGACATTTAAAATATGTTGGGGGCTCTACTAGTGAAATATGTGTTTGAGTTTCTGGGTTTGTACACCTGCTATGGCCATTATGAGAGGCTCTCACCCTCCCTGTAAGTTTATATTACAGAGAATGTTGCAGAAGCTATAGAATATGCCAAGTGGGTAAGCGCATGGGCTTGGTGTAAACCAAGTTTGCCCAAGCCTGTGCAAAATTGTCAGTCACCCCCCCCCGTTGCAGCCCAATTAAATGCAGCTTGGGCAAAATTGGTTTGTGCCAAGCCCACGCACATCACTGACGCCAAGGAGGATGAGAACACCTTGCTGGACACAAGCAGTCTGGAATGATGGCCGGGGGGTTTGACTGATGGAGCATACAAATCATATGTTGCCCAGTGCTGAGTTCATATTTAAGCCTCCATCTATAAATAAAATATAAACTGTGTGGAGTAGCACTTTCATTTTATAGTTATGGAAGGAGTTAGCAGCCTTGGCAGGCAGATTTTATAATCACCTATAACTTTTCTCTGGCCATAGAAAACAAGATCTCTCAACAGTCTGCCCATACGTGTGTAATAGTTAAAGGATCCACCTTTACTTTGTGGAAGAGGGAACAATTAGGTTACAATTTATTAGGTAACACAGATTGCCTAGTATGTTGGCAATTTATTTTTACCTTTTCTCCTTGAATCTACACAAAATGGATGTTGGAAACCCTCTGTTCTATCAAACGCTTATACTCATCATCTCTACTTTGAAGGCGAGGTCCCTTTATATCCCCGATCAAAGGGATCACAACAAGACTGGGCGAAGGGTGGTTGTGTACACACAAAAAGGAAGTAGATCTTTATGTCTCATATGGGAACTGCTGTATAATAATTTAGCTTAATCTGAAGTCAAGAATGCTATGGATTATTTCCCCAATTTTGCAAACACTGTTATAGTGCCACATCAACCACCAGAGCAACAGGTATTAATTCTCCTGTATACAGGTACTCTTGTATTTTAGCAATGTATAGTTCCCTTTTGTCTGTTAAATATACCAAAGGAAGCGTTCTGTTAAAATCTGTACCATAGATGTAAAAAAAACAAAAAAAACCTGATTATCCTTCAAGGAATTCTGTGAGCTCTCTGTGCTGTCTTAAAAGAGAACTATGGGGTAACCTTTTTATCCCATAGTTCTCTTTAGAGTCATGGTAGGACATATACTAGCGTCCTCCCGTGACCCAAAGCTCAGTATATAGTGAGCTACTGCTCGCTATAAACTGAGAGCGCCGCAGCCGGGACCAGACAATACTGTCGAGATCCACTCAACTGCACGAGTAACAGCTGGCTCTGCCTATGTGGAGGCAGAGACAGCTGTGCCCGCCCCCTCCCCCATCCGTTCCTCCGCTCAGTGCTGGAGGATCAGAGAGGGGAAATCCCTGCTGGGAGCGGTGACTGACAGTCACCACCCTCTGCAGGGAGATGATTGAAAAGTGAGCGAGCGACAGTATCTGTTCGCTCACTTCCCGATTAATAGAGCCAACGTGTTACAGTTTCATTGTCACAGGTCGGCTCGAACTATGAGGATGAGTGGAAATCACTCACCTCATAGTTCTCCTTTAAGCAGTGTTTTCAGTCATGTCTAGTTCATTTTTGTACACTACAGAGAAAAACTCCCTATTTGTTATGGAGATAAGGAGAAGGGGAGGTTTTCTGTCATCAACATCAGGGGAGCAGCCAAAGGTGACAATGGTGCTGCTCCATAGATAGATGAGTGTGCGTTGTCACCCTGCGACAGAAAGTGTGTTATTGGCAGGATCAAAAGAATAAAGAAGAAGTCTGAAAAGAAAAAAAGAGAACATCCACATCTAAGAACAGTATGTTGCAATAAAGTATATATTGTTCTGGTCTTAGATACACTTTAACTAATGGTTCGTGTTCCTGGTCACACCACCAGGCTACATCCCAGGACAAATACTACAGAAAGTGTCCCTTGATAACTGTAATATGGGATTTTGCTGGCTTCTAGACTAGACTGAATGCCTTGTGAATTCTACATGAATGTATAGATCTTCAACTAGGAAATACAAGTGACTTGTGTGACTCACTAGAGCAAAGCCCAATGGTATACAGTCAGCCAGCATAGCATATTGTAGGTGTATGATTTGTAAAAAGCAGTCTGCTTGGAGAATTCCACTCCACCACAAACATGCTCATGTCATTACAATAAAGGAAGAACAGACTACTGACTATAAAGGCACAATCCACGTCACAGCAAATAGAAAGAACAAGCTTGCTGGCAATACTTCACCAGTCACACATATCAAATGTTATGTGCATCTTTTCTCTATGATGTGCAAATAATGATACTTTCCACAAAAGCATTCTTCTAAGAATGCCTAAACTATGCATTTGTTCGGCATATTCTGGCAGATAAACGGAAATGTAGATACTTTATTTATTTACCTGCTGCATGAACCATTATGCAGTGGCCAGGGAAAATCACAATCATTGCACTGAACTGGCCAGATGGCTTTACTATGGGTTATCATATCATGTTATCTGCTCAGGGGTGTGGAAATATTTTTTTTTATTTAAATGCTTGCCCAAGGACTAAATCGGGGCCCAATCTACTGGTCCCTCATGACAATCTACTTGTCCTGATACAAAATATAATTTTAACCAAAACTGTATTTAACTGTGCTAAGAAGGGCTTAGGTCAGGTGACCTTTCTGACCAATGGCCAGTGTGGTCAGGTGACCTTTCTGACCAATAGCCAATGAGTGCTCAAAATCCAAATTCAAAATCCATTGCACAGGGTTGCGCTGGGCGGCAGTACAGTGTATGGATAGTACACCTGTAGCGGTGGAGTGGAATGATTGTTTGCTGAAAGGCAGGTATAGTGGGGGGGGGGGGGGGGGGGGAGGGGGGAAATCCTGGGTATAGTAGATTTGAGATGTCTCTCCTGCCTTCCAATGCAGAAGCTTGAGCACAGCATTGTGCAGCCAGGCTTGTGACAGCTGAGACAGTAAGCACTCCTGTCTCACTGATTACACAGAGCAGGTCAGAGAAAGGACGTTCTATGGTCTACTCCCGGCTCTCCATCCTGAAGTCATTTGCCATGGTCCCGGGTTCCGCCAAAGAGCAGGGAACCCCAAAAACCACGGCAGGGTAACAAGCAGGCTGCTACAAGTGATCTGGATAGCTGTACAGCCGGCCAGATCACTTGAACAAAACAAGCGGCGGCTCCACTGCTCTACATTTAGCCCAGCTTGCTCTCAGCAGGGTTAAATGTAGAAAGAAAACCACGTGCCCGACGAATGGAACTTCATGTCCCAGGCGTCCACCAATAGGAATTGTGCACCCCTGTTACTGTTATCCGAATCCAAATTGCAGTGCCACTTTACTTTTAATATGGTGGGTGAAAGCTCCCTAACTTTCTAGTTTGCTGGCTGTGTTTGGGCCATGTTATATGAGCGATTTTGTACTATGTGGTAAATTGCTCTCCTATGTTTTCTGTATCTAGTTGATTCCAGAAATTTGTAACCAAGGTGCTCATTGACTGACTTCCTGTTTATTTGGAAATGGCAATACTGCTAACTTCAATAGCTCCCCATGTTTTCCAATGCAGGTGCTGATGATATTGGCACACCAACGGGTTCTAGCTGCAAAGACAAGTATTGTAGCCAGTTACACCAGCCATCTACAAATCGCTAAAGAAAATACGCAGAGATCTTTGTATCTGCTACAAAGTTGCTGGTGCAACACAGCCTTCAAGTTGCAATTATGTTCTACCATACAGACAATAAATACCAGGTTTGGAGATGGACTATTTGGAGAAAACAAGGCAAACTGAATTCCTAGAGTTTCAAGTTGGTACGAACTTCAAAGGAATATCCAACTTGAAATTCATGCCTACTGCCTACATGTTAGCATGTGAACACAGCAAGGCATGTTACAACTTGTAGCTGTGAAAACTCCAGAGCAACATGAATGCAGCACCAGTGCTAAACTACAAAGGAATTTTTATGTCTTGATATGAGCATTTAATCACTCGATAGCAAAAGGTTAAATTCACCCTTGTGGTTTAGAGCTTTACTATACATAAAAATAACTAAATAACTAAATAACTAGTATAGCAGTAAGTAGGTGTTCCCCCTCCACAAACACACATATATATCTAAATGTATCCTGAATGGCACACTGCACCTTGAGAGCAGAGATGTGGGCGGGACCCAGCAGGCCCCACCCACTATAGGCTGCTGAAAATTACAGGAGGGGGTGGATACAAGACCAGTCACCCAGCACAAGGAGAGAGAGCACCAGTGACTGGCCTTTATTACAGGAAGCTCCTGAGCAGAGGCAATGTTACACAGTTACATAGTATTTGTAATTGAATAAAGACATAAGTCCATCGAGTCCAACCTATTGCGTGTATGCATTTATATTTGAGCTGGTGTGTGCGTGTGTATGAGTCCATGTGTGATTTTGCTCTTAGGAGTACTTGTACCCCTGTATGTTACGGTCTCCAAGGAACTCGTCCAGGAGTTTCTTGAATGATTCCACACTCTTAGCTGAAATCACTTCCTTCGGCAGCGAGTTCCAGACCTTAACCCCTCTAACTGTGAAGAACCCCTTTCATACTGGATTACTGCACAGATCTGAAGAAATACACAAAGCTCACTAAGATTCCAGTAAGAAGAGACATTCTCCTTGTATTTAAAGAATATTCTCCTAGCCTGGCGTTCAGCCTTTAAGTGTAGCTCCGCTTTTGCAGACAAATTTGATAAACCCCACAACATTTATTACGTGTTCCCATTCACACAATATTCCTAAAAATATTTTAAAAATATATATTTCTTACCTTTTAGATCAGTGGTTCTCAACCTTTCTAGGGCCGGGACCCCTTAGTAACATTTGCCAAGTTGTGGTGACCCCCAACGGAGCGCTGGACTCTGGGCATAGTAACGCGCTGGACTCTGGGCACAGTAACGCGCTGGACTCTGGGCACAGTAACCCGCTGGACTCTGGGCACAGTAACCCGCCGGACTCTGGGCACAGTAACCCGCTGGATTTTGGGCATAGTAACGCGCTGGACTCTGGGCATAGTAACGCGCTGGACTCTGGGCTCAGTAACGCGCTGGACTCTGGGCTCATGTGGTGAATGCCTTTGTGCAGATTTCAGTCTACTACTTGCAGTTTGTCCCTCAGTTTGACACTCTACTTTCACTTTCAAATTGAGCTTCTTCACATTAACATACAATTTTTCAAAATTTTGACCGTTTGTTAGGACAGACAGTGTTCAAATCTAGTTTATATCTGATAATGAAATCTGTCAGCAAAGTACAGACAGGGTTAATTAAAGCAAAAGTAACTTCCCACAGCCCCTCCTTAACTTTACATAGAGAGGAAGCCATGTTGGGGTTTAAAGTAAAAAGCACTTGAAAATATTTAAATATTTGTTTAAAGTTATGCTATGTAAATGAAAACATGTAACAAATATTAAGTGGGTGTAATCCCAGTTTGACTGCAAAAGTGGAAATACACTGCACTACTCGCACAGCGTCTGGTGTGCTGTGCCCTGCCACAGTACCAAATCGCGGATCCCAGCCCATTATACTGTGCAAGGTTGTTGTACCGCGTCACATCCCGCTGTGCTGAAAAAAAAGTACAGCATGCCATACTTCAGCACACACCACCACGTGCCGATCGCAATGCAGTGGTGTGAAGCGATCCCGTCCATGACCAGGCAAATTGCCATGTGTTGCGTTGGGGCTGCGCTGGAAACAATGAAGGGTATTTCCTAAGGCTGCCTGTCCCCTGCTAGTCTGTGCTATCCTGAAAGAAGAACTCCAGGCAAAACATTTCTTAACTTTTGCAGTAGGGCTACCCTCACATTGAAAGGGTCAAGAGCTTTTTTTTTGGTCTAGGTGCAAAAATAACAAAGTTATACTCATCTGAACCTCGCAGGCGACTGGCTGTTACAGCACTCCTTTCGGCCTGTCTCCTCCTCCAACAATGGACTGTCCTATGGCGTCCTCACGTCTAATACACTGTGAAGTGATTTAATAAAACTGAAGCAGCTAAAATCTGGAGCAGCTGTCCATGGCAACCAATCAGCTTCTCTCTTTCATTTTCAAATCTTAACTGAACAAACTGAAGAGAGAAGCTGATTGGTTGCCATACACAGCTGCTCCACATTTTGTCTGCTCCACTTTTGATAAATTCCCCTCTGTCTATAGAACATGATGACTCATGGGACCTCAGAAAGCTACTGAAGAGGGAGAGAGAGGCTCCTGGGACCGGTCTAACAACAAGCTGGCTCAGAGGATCGGGTGAGAATAACTTTTTTATTTTACTCTCTAGACAAAAAACAAGCACTTAACCCTTGTGGTTTGGGGGTAGCCCCACTGCAAGGGTTAAGAAAAGTTTTGCCCAGAGTTTTGCCGGCCTTCTGGCCAGAGGTAATCTACAGCCCATTTACCTAATTTTCCAAAGAGTGCTGTATGAAGATTTCTTTCACTTCAACAGCACAACAATAAATATATAAACAGAAGTGAAAAAGTAACTTAAAAGTTTTATTTAAGTGGCACTTGACAAAAGGGTTTGCCTAAAGATAGACACACTTTAAAAACATGGACACATATCCTAAAAAGCAGCAGCTGCTAATATTCCATATTTCTGCCTTACAGCCTGTGATCTCTTTTCTTTCAGCTTCCTGTTTAAAAGAAGAGGAAAAATAAAAACATGTGTGTGATAGACCTGCGCCAAGAACTCCTCCCCTTGTATTCCACATCCAGCAACTGAAAAGCAGACAAGGGGATAACTGGACACAAAGGCTTGGAAGCCTCACTGCTGGTGGAATAATTCAAGTAGCTAGCATGCAGTACAGCATATTACCATAGTGGCCGTGGTCTGCTCCACAAAAACAATTAACCCTTACTAGCAGACAAGTCCTATGACATAACCTTGTCTGGCGGATTTTCTATGCCTGCACTAACTGCAATATAAAGAAATCTACATCTACTAAGACATATATAACAAAACCCGCAGTAGAGGTAATACTACTACACCTGACACATGTACATCATAGAAGTCTGATATAGATAAATATCTCTTTCCTGCCCCAACTATTACATGTATTTATTATATTGATATTATTTATTATATCCTTATATGCGTTTAATATATTTTCAGAGCCTTCATTTGTAGGTTTTCTCCTGCTAAAAGAGTTGTGGAATATGTCGTTGCTTATTAACAAATAACAATATGATACACCTACGTCAAGACAAACAGTCCCGTCTAAACAAACACAACATTTTTGTTTAATAAATTCTGGACATCACAATGTATAAGTGCCGCAAAATATTTTCATCATCTGCTGGAAAATGGAAATCCCCTATTGAATCGTAAATGTGACAATACAAAATGAACTCTACGATCTAACAAGGAGTCCTGTGTATAAGGACTAAAGGGGAATATTATTCAGCAATATAATTGTGTTGAGATAAAAGGTGTTTTATATCTTTACATGATTTCCTGATGTATATAAATCACGGTAGGTGGGATGCCATGTCATCTGCACCTATTCTTTTGGCAGCGTTAGCTAAAGCCGGGTGTTTGCTGTTATTAAACTCATGCCCCCCCCTGCTAGGAAGCATTGAGGAGACATGATCTTCTCTTTAGAGCATTATATGAGGGAAGAACAGGGCTGATTCTGCCTTAATGCAGCAGAAGCCAAATAAAAGGAGGGGGGTTGCTTCCTGTAAGATATCTTACCAGTCTAACAGCATCAGAGTCAGAGGGAAGGAGGAGGGAGTGAGGGAAAATAGCCACTACTGTGCAAACAACCCTCCCCCACAACACACACACTTTGCCACTCAGAAGTGAGCAGCAAACAGCCAAGCCTCAGCTCTGACAGTGTCCTGATTACTGAAGCAAGAGATGTACACTTTACACTTGTACCCCACCCCCAGCCCTGAGCTCCTCCCTGGCTCATGACTCTATTTAACCACAAAAATCCAGTTGTCTACATTTAGCACGCCGCTTTCCTCTTACACAGCGCCTAGAAACATGTGCACCGAGAACTGGGAGGAAGAGCGGCCTTTATTATAACACCGTGAATGTAAAACACAACAATATTATGAGTGCGCTAATCAAAAAATTATCTATCCACTCATAGAGATCAGGACATGTACACTAGTAACACACTTCTTATCTTGCATAGTGTGCAAGGAAACAAATATATTATAGAGACCAGGACCTGAAGTTTAAATCTACACTAGTAACACACTTCTTATCTTGTATAATGTGCAAGGGAACAAATATATTATAGAAACCAGGTCGTGAAGTTTAAATATTCATAGTAACACACTTCCTATATTCTATAGTGTGCAAGGAAACAAATATATTCACTATAGAGATCAGGGCATGAAGTTTAAATGTACACTAGCAGCACACTTCTTATTTTGTATATAGTGCAGGGAAACAAATATAATCATTTACAGAGATCAGGACATGTCATGTAGATTAAATGTACACTGGTAACACACTTCCTATCTTGTATAGTGTGCAAGGATACAAGTATATACATTATAGAGATCAGGACCTGAAGTTTAAAGGTACACTAACTAGTAGCACACTTTATTTTGTAGTGTGCAAGGAAATAAATTACTCATTTACAGAGAACAGGATGTACACTAGCAACACACTTCTTATCTGATACAGTGTGCAAAGAAAAAAAAATCCATTATAGAGAGCAGGACTTGAAGTATAAATGTACACTAGCAACACACGTGTTATTTTGTACAGTGTGCAAGGAAACAAATATACCCATTTATAGCGATCAGAAGTTGTGTGTTACCAGTTTACACTTACACTTCTTACACTTGTATAGTGTGCAAGGAAAAAAGGTATATTTATTATAGAGAATAGATCATGACCTAAAGTTTAAAATGTACAATAGTAACACACTTCCTATTGTGTATAGTGTACAAGGAAGCACATACATTAATTTATAGAGATCAAGACTTGAGGTTTAAAAAGTACATTAGTAACACACTTTTTATTGTGTATAGTGTGCAAGGATACAAATATACTCATTTTATAGAGATCAGGACATGACATTTAAATGCACACTAGTAACACACTTCTTATTCTGTACAGTGTGCAAGGCCAAGAAGTAAACTACTACTAATCTGGAAGTGTCAGGTCAGGGGAAGCAGCACTGACATTTGCCATCAATTAAAGAGTTATTCTGACCCAAAGCACTGACATGAATAACTATGATTGAATTAAAAAGAAACTGCGCTGTCAATGAGTCTTCAACCCTGTGACTGTATGAACTTTTTCTGCTAGTTCTGAAATGACCAATCTGAACCCTCTGATCAGGATCATGTCGCTGTAACCTTTGTGTTTTCAGAATAAAATTATAAATGAATGATATAGATGTATATTGAACTGGATGGACCTGTGCCTTTTTAACCTTATCTAGTCTCTCTCTATTTATTTATGCACACGTGTTATAAGTTTTAAAAAAGACACATGTCAGTCTACATACATACACACACATATATATATATATATA